>NC_142068.1:43333863-43635909 GCF_059756535.1 Pantherophis guttatus
CTCCCTCTATCTAGATTGACAGGTTAAGTTTGATTGACAGATTACATTAATGCTTTCTTTTAATTCTTTCATATCTCTTTCTCTTGGGATAGGATTTCTTCCTATCCATTTTAGTACATCTCACCATAGTCATTAAAAAGAAGACTCTTGCCAGAGGCCAGTGGATTCTTTTCAATTACAACTTCCATCTTCACAATTGAGTATGCTATGTGAGGATAATGGGAACTGTACTCCAACATTCTCTGTGCTTGTTTTTGTAACAGTGGATTTGTAAGGAATGATATTCTCCCAATAACTACATGTATCTGAAATAATGGATTGAATTTAAGATAATTCACCAGAAGGAAAAATTTGACCTCCCATTTTAAAGATAAATTATTTGGGGAACAAAATCCTAGGTCTTTTCAGATACTGTACTGGTCCATTTGGATTAACTACAATAAGCTATCGCTATAAGATTTTAAAAGGCACATTTTATTTAAGTATGCATTCAGATTTTTAAAAAAGAATGAAAACAGAAAACCTGAAAATATCTTAATAGTGCAGCTTTTGCTGGATTTCCAACAGTCATCAAAGAAAGGAGTCTACAAGAGAGAAGCTTTTACTAAATGTTGGATTCAGAACACTTGGCTGGAAGTGGATTTTACCACAGCTTAGCAGAAGAATGGCATTTCAATCAGTTAAGAATCATGGCAAGTAACTGGATCTTGCTCAGCATTGGAAATCTTTCCAAATATAGGAACTTGGAACTAGAAATTCAGTTGTTCACTTCATCCTCTGATAAAGAAGGCATCAATCAATGCAAGTTTTTTTTAAGCAATGGCAGCAAAATATGTTATTGACAAGCCAGGAAACCAGACAAGGCATTTCCAGAAAGATTTGGAAATCATCCAAGGGATAGCACGAAAAGGCTGTTCGGCAACTACATACTTGTTAGGTATTAGATATCACCTAAATTATCTGGTCTCTCTCAATAAAGTCAAATGTGCATTAACCTGAGCTTTTAAATCCCAGTAGGTTTAGGAAGGTGGCAGCAGGAGACTCCCTGGAATTTACTTAGACCAGGAGGCCTCTGGCATTTGGAATTTCAGAGAAATTTGAATTTAATTCATTTCACGACCTGTGACTTGTGTCACAAGCAATTCACCCCAATATAAATGCAGCAGGGTTTCTATGCTACAATTTGAGAAGCTAGAAACCTGCTTTCTGTCTAATAAGAACATTACACTGACTTGGTTCCCATATTTCAATAAACCATGATTTATCTCATAGCACACCTAATTGGCTAGCTTTACATGTAATGCTAAGCTATAAATCATAGCAGCCTTTGTGTTGCAATAGCTCACATTCTTTCTCATTGAACTTTTTTGGCATTGTGACAAAGCACCTGCAAGCTGAGTTTAATGTGTATTAAAACATTGTTTGGCTTAATCAGGATTTGATGAAATCAGGTTCAGAAATATGTAGCCATAAGCCATGATATGCAACCAATAATGTCTGAGTTTACATATTACACTAAGGCAAAAATGAACAAATCACATTATATTCTAGTACAATACACAAAATTGAAAGAAACACCTGGTCCAATGTTCCCATTTCCCTAATTACACACATTTTAGGCATGTGTGATTATGAAACAGGACAATGAGAAAGTTAGCAGGAAGTTATAAGTTCCAGGCAGCTTGCATGCAACGTAGCAGGCAGGTAACTACTGCTACTGGATGGGAAGAGCATGAAGTGGTGTGACAGGAAGTGAGGGAGTTGGAGGGGGTATCTGAGGGTTCATGGGGAAGGCATGGAATGGATCCACGGGAATGTGAGACGATGTGAAAGAGTTGTGGCGAGGATCTGGGAAGGTGTATGGGAGTGCAGGAAGGTGTGCAAGGTACAGGAGTATGTGAGTGGCCAGTGCTGTGCAAGCACAGAAGGGGTGAGGGTGTTTGTGTCAGTGGGGCAGTCTTACTTCAGCAATTTGCAACCTTTCCTGCTGGCTTCCCCACTAATTTTTTGGGGAAGCCAGCAAAGAAGATCACAAATGGCGATCATGTGATCACAGAGTGCTGCAACTGGTTGTGTGAGCCTATCACCAAGTGCCCAGATCATGATCCAGGGATACTGAGACAGTTGGAACTCTGGAGACCAGTTGCAACCATATTGACCCAGCCTTGTCGTAACTTCGAACAGTCACTGAACAAATGGTTGTAAATCAAGGTCTACCTGTATAGGTAGAATATTATAATATATGCCTGGATAGAAGTCATAATAATAAAGGTGGGATATAAATTAAATAAATACATTTATAGATAACTAAATAAATTCTGTCTAGATCACAATCTACAAAGCAATTGTTTAGACTACAATATTTATTTTTCGAATTCATGGTGTCTGATTAGCAATATAAGCAGCAGCATTTTTCCTGGCCTAGACTTTAGAGCAAACTTCCCTATGTTGATTTTTGTCCTGCAATAAGAAACATGGAAGGCTTCTTGTAAGCAATCAAGGAAATTATTTTGCTTTGTGATTGATTATTTCTTCAAGTTTATCCTACTTTAGGCATAGTATCATTTAATAAAGAATGGTAACAGGAAGTTACTCATCTATCAAAAAAAATCAAAAAAAAAAAAATCAGACAGCCTACCAATTTAAATGGAGTCTCACACCTGGTATATAAATATAGCAGTCTGCTAAAATATGTCCATGTTTTTTTAAAAAATCTTTGATGCAATTAATATTTTTGTATGCTTATGTATTTCAAGACCATAGAGCCATATGCCATATGAAATCATATATAATGGCTAGGAAGAAACAAGAAATAATCAATTCCCAGTAGATGGAAGATGTTGAGAAGACAAATTACCATGAAGAAAATAACTAAAATGCCAGCTGATGCCCTCAATTGCATTATAACTGAATGCCAAGAAAGAAGTCTGACCTGACACACATTAGATATTAACAGGTATTACTATATTAAGGAGATATTTTAGGTACATTCCATAGAACAATGATGATCAGTAAAGGTTATTTTGACAGAATACCCTGCCAAGAATATATATCTTGAGAAAAAGTTATATTTGGAACTGTATGCCACTGTTCCACCTTTTGACAGTGTTTTGTAAATGAGAAGAATTCTCAGTTCATTATGATCTCACATTATGTTATAAATACTCTAAATAAACAAAGGAGGTAATAAATACTCCACACATACAAAAACATACTTGATAAATGTTAAGTTCTCTAGAAAAGGGATTCTAGAAGTCTCTTTTATCATTTGAAATTACAACATTCAATTTCCATTTTTTTCTCCACTCTCTCATCAACCACCTTTTCTATTTCAATATTACAAACTTACCCACATACATAAATAAACAATTGGTAATAAATAAATGTACTTTCTCTGAGAAGGTGCTCATTAAAATCTTGGTTTCTTGATTTTGCTATGCACAAAGTTAACAATGAAAGCCTTTTAAGTACATTGTCAATAAAAATAACCCATACATTTTCCTTATATTTATATTTCCCTTGTATATTTACACAAAGAAAAGGTTGGCACAGAAATGAACAAAAGGGAGACGAACCATGTCCTGTTTCTTTAAGTCATGAAAAAAAATACATTCAGCCTCCCTCCTATGGCTTTTTAACCTTACCAGAAGTAACTGACTCTTGCATATTTAGTGAATAATGCTTTAGAAGCTGTATTTTTCTGAAAGTCCATTTTTAAAAAATGATTGGTGGTACACCTGGCAACATTAAAAATGATTTTTTATTATATAAAATGCTGAGTAGTTTCATGAATGGACTCTTCTAACACAGATCATATCCTACCATATACTGGCTGAAACTGTCATAGGCCACATTCTGATTCAGCAGAATACATTGGTTCAGTTGCTCCCATAGCACCAGGCAAGGGTGAAATCCAGCAGGTTCTGTCAGGTTCTGGAGAACCGGTAGTGGAAAATTTCAGCAGTTCGGAGAACTGGCAAATACCACCTCTGGTTGGCCCCAGAGTGGGGTGGAAATGGAGATTTTGCAATATCCTTCCCCCAGGAATGGGGATTTTACAATATCCTTCCCCTGGAGTGGGGTAGGAATGGAGATTTTGCAGTATCCTTTCCCTGCCACACCCGCCAAGCCACATCACACCCACCAAGCCACACTCACAGAACCGGTAGTAAAAAAATTTGGATTTCACCACAGGCACCAGGTCAAAAGGTTAAAATCGACAATAAGGACAGTATTTTTTATTTTTTTTAAATAGTTTTTATTAAAATTTGTTTAGCAAAATAAAAACCATAAAAGAGAACAACTCTATACAGAATCTGGTTAACTAAAGTTCAACACTAAAATGGCATCAAGATAAGGATCAAGGGAATTCAGGAGAGATTGGACTTGAACCGCTTGTGAAAATGCAATGACTTTAAACTAATGATACACTTAACTCTGTCCCCATCTCTGCCTGCTCTTCTACAATTATATACAAATAGCTCCCAATCTTCTTGGTTGTATATACATTTATATTAATTAATATTTCTGAGGATGAAGAATTGGAAATTTTAGCTGTGATCCAAAGATCACAGCTAAACCACACCAATAAACCACACCGGTGAAAATAAGTTGCTTTCTTGGTCTTGTGGCTAAAACCAAGTGTAAATAAGCCAATCTACGAAAAGCTAAGAAGGAAAAAATATTACTTCTTTTGGGACTATAACATGACTTTGGGTGACAGATATGAACTCCCACCCACCCATCTCCAAGTTTGGACAGCATTATGATAGTTACTAAGAAACAATGCTCAATTTTCGATAAGGTATTCTACAGATAATATTGTACCCAGACCAAAGCTGCATGTCAGATCACTGACAATGTCAGCATTGAAATATTTCCTTATTTTAAATATACTATTGGAAAATGTGAGAAAAATGAACCAAGGAAAATGATACATTTTTCATGTGACAAGCGTGAATCAAGGACTTAAAAAATAGCAAAGGGAGGTATCAGTGAATTTAAGTAGACCAGAAGAGATGATTTTAAAGCAAATAAGTATATGATTCAGAGCATGAGTGTCAGCACTTCAAGCTGCATTTACTCTAGTGCTGACATAAGAAGGAGAAGCGGAGGCGTCTGGAAAGGGACGTTTGACTTTTCACCTACTTATTTTCCCTGGAAATAATATCCCCTAGGAGATGGGATGGGAGGGGGGAAATTCCTTTGAGCTGGAGCAGTAGATTAGGGGTAGAGTGACTTGGAAGATGGCCAATGAATGCAGGGGAGTGGGGAACAGAAAGGGAGGGTTTTGGATCTGGAAGTCAGTGTTGGCTGCGATAGAGTCGGAGTTAGAATGTCGTGCTTAATAAATGGGAGTTTTTCTTCAAAGACTTTGTTTGAAATGCAATTTATTTGAGATGACCTCGAAACCTGACAATGAATATGCCAGCAGAAGATCTAGAAGGTAAGGCCAACGCTGGCAGTGGGTGGGTGGGAGGGAGACCCACTGCACTCAGCTCCTCAGAGGGACATGGCGAGGCTTTTTCGCCCTTTGGGCCTGGTGTGCTTGGCTTCTGCGGGGCCTTTGACCGACTGCTGCCCGCTTGCCTTACACTCTGTCTCGGATCCTCCTGCCCTCCCGGAGCACCACTGCTTTCTTCCTTGTCCCGCTGTGAAATGAAAGCAAACGGCGGCAGGCTTACTTCGGGAGGTTGTTCGGAGAGGCAGATGTCTGTAGCCAGGCAGGGAGGGAGGGCAGCGAGAACGGCAGTGGCAGGCAAGGGAGTGCCAAGATGAAGGACTACCTGTACTGGCCTGCCTGGGTAAGCGCTGCCGCCCAGGCTGAAGGGAAAGCACTGCGGGCTCTGCAGTGGCACGGCCGGGCCTGGCCCTCTCCCCACACGGGGGGATTCCGCTTCTTTCACTCTGCTTCTTTGCCGCCAGCAAGCATCGTTGTAGCTGAGCCTCCTTCCCCCAGAGCACTGGTCTCCGTGGGCTGAGTTCCTGGAGTGGCACAGGCGGTCAAAGAGAGCAAGCAGGTGGCTGGGTTGGAATCCAGTCGGCTGCTTCAGAGCCCCAAGCCCCATGGAGCCGGCACGGGAGGCATGGGTAAAGGCGGCCTTTTCTGCAGCATATCCCTCCACTCTTTGGATTGCCCTGCAGGTGGGGCTCTGCCTTTGCAGAACAGGGTGGGTAGTTTGTATGGAGGATTGGCGGGGGGGATGCGCGGCCCTCCGGGATGGAGAGCGGGGCAAGAGAAGGCTCTGAGATTTGCTTGGGCAGTCAAGCCAGATGGTAGAGGGAAACTCAAAGCATTGGGGGCTTCAGAAGGGCAGAATGTGCTTCAGAATGGGCAGCTCCTGTCTCTAACAATGAGTGACGTATGTGACATCAAGTTGGCCATGGCCACCCGATCACATGACCATCAAGCCACACCCACAGAACCAGTAGCAACAATTTTTAGATTTCACCACTGCACATAACTATTTGTTTGACTATAATCACATATAGATCACAAAAAAGTGCCTTCTTGGTGGTGATCCCCTCCATGGAACATCATTCCCCTCCCTCAGGCATGGTTGGTTCCCATCCTGTTGCTTTTTAAAAAAGCCCTATAAATGTGTTTTTGTTACACATTTGTTACTCCATTCTGAATGGAGATGGAATCAATCATATGGTTAATTTGAATGGGTTGCTGCTATTATAGGGAGATGGTTTAAGGGTTTTATGTTGTGATTTATGTTGTGATTTTTAATGTGTAAACCACCCAGAATCACCCATATGTGAGTTGGATGGCTATGTAAATATGTTTAATAAAGACACAAATTAATCCAATAAAGACAAGATCTACTTGTTCTAAAGGCATTCAAGATTTCTGACCATAATTAAAGTATCAGTCAATTTTTATTTATAGTCAAAGGCCAGATTTTTGTATAAAAATAAAACACTTAAAGCTAATATATTAAAAGAAAAAGTATGTAATAAATTGTCTTCCAATAAATATACTGTTTGATTGTTGGTTACAAAATCAGTATATAGTGATTTGATGACATATGTGGACTCTATGAGACACATATTCAGACTTTCTCTAAGCTGGTTTGTTTCCAATCTGGTCTTTTACATGCCCCATCTATGCACTCTTTGCTACTAAAACCAAGCCCATCCATCTTGCTGTTGGTGTCTTCTCTTTGCTTCCCCCTTTCCCAGCATTATTAATCTTCACATGCCCAAATTATTTGAGCATGATTATTTACACCTCTAGTGAGAAATCCAGATTGATTGATTTCTTTGATTATTGATGGCACTTTTAACAACATTCTCCAACGCCTAGTTCAAAAACATAGATATCGTGACAAATTAATTAGCAAACTGCATGAGGTGTTTTGTTGTAAATTCAAGAAGGATATAATATTAACAATGGTTGATCAGTTGAAAAAATAGAATTTGGAATCACAGGAAGATTTAGCTCGATAAAGACAGTTTAGAAGGTGCTAGATAAACAGAATTCTTTATTTCCAACACTTGTTTTAAGCAAGATCACTGTAGATTTTCCACATTGAAATCAATGTGGACCACAAATAGCGACCACAACAGGGATATAAGAAATTCTATTACAGACTACAGAACAGACCACACATTAGTGTTACCAAATATAAAAGATAAATTTAAATAATTATAAAGAATAGTTGTGTCAGCAAAGGATGATATAGAGAACATAGAATATAAGATCAATGTAAAGAATAGACTCAGTATGCTTAGATTATGCAATAGAGCACAAAGGAGCAATTGAAAGATATGAGAATTCATGAAAACTGAAACAGAAAAATATTCCCAAAATTTCAGAGAAGAAAGATCCAAGTAGCTTTCATAACAACGCATCATGATAGCTAGGGAAAGATGAAGGATGAAAGCTTCGGGCAAAAATATAGACGAATGTGACTGAATACTGACTTTCAGTGTTAAGTATGAAAGGACAAGGAAAGATAGCTCAATCAATAATGTCAAAAAATAGAGAAAATAATAAGTAAAAAACAGAGAGATAGTTTAAAAGAAGATTAGAGAAATTGCAGGAAAATTTACAGCTAAGGTAGGATTACTCAAACATAATCACAGACAAGATCTGACAGAAGCAAATGAGGTTAAAGGAAACTGGAAAGGCTATACTGAAACTCTGTAAAAAGGGGATTACAGAATGACAGGAACATTTGCTGAAAGAGTTTGGGAAGTGACTCCATTAGAAAGTGAGATACGACAGGCAATAGACCAACTGTCAAATACTCAACCACTTAAAGTTGCAAGAAAAAAACAGTTAGTGCTAAGTATTCACAAATGCAAAGCAAAACTGTGGCTTTGAGTTTGGTACATCTGTCTATCCCATAGAAGAGAGTTGCAAGTGAACATGCACTACTAAGTGTTCATTGGTATGTTAATGCTGCTCTAATTTCTCATGCAAACAAAGTTTTGCTTAAAATCTTATGAAGAAAGAGAGTCATATATGGAGAAAGAAATGCCAAATGAACAGAAAAGGCAGGATGTGAGATTAGATAGCTAAGATGATGGAGAGAGCAAAAGAGAACAAATAGGAAATTGACTTGTGTTTTATTGATACAGGAAAACCTTTCACAATGTAGATCATTCCAAAATGTATAAATATGAATAAGTGCTATGCCAAAATGATTGGCAATACTTTGCTTATCTGAGGCAAGCAAATGATGTTCCAGAAAAAACAATGATTATGCTCACTAGACTAAGGGAAGTAGCAGGAGCAGAAAATGGATGGATGGATGGGATCAAAGAAGTTGAATACCCTACTGGTTATTTCCAAAGTCTGGACAAGATGTTGAACTGTTTGTATATATGTTACAGGAGACAAACTTGCTTCAATAACACCTGGTCCATTTAAATGATAAAATTTTTACTATAGAAATAAACTGAGGCTTCCCAGTTCCTCACAAATGTTAAAATCCCTCCAGTTTCAAACAATCCAATTTTCTGTTACATCCAAATCATTTCTTTACATTTTAGATTAATGAACAAATCAGGACCAGAAACACAAGAAACCTTTTGCCATAATAATTAGTATATAATGTGTCAAGTAAATATTCTGCTATAGATGACTATGGAATTCCTATGGAATTCTAAACTCCTATCAGATTATACTGCTTCCATATTTAATAATTTGGTTTCAACAGAAGTAAATACTGAATTAGGCAATGCTATAGATTGGGTCTCCTCCTTGAACTATGCAGTAATGAGAAAAGAGTGGCTTATGAAAGAGACATGAGATAGTAAGTATAATAGCCTTCTTCGATCTGAAGCTTTCCAAAGACACATAGCTCTTATTACCCTGACCATTGGCTGAATCTAATAGAAGCTACTGTCTAAAATACAGTATCTGGCAGCAGAATTTTCAGAAAGACTAAGACTCTACTCAGTTAAAGCCATGATATGTGACCTTGGGTTAAACATTGATTAGATTCATACATCTTATTCAACCATAATGTGGTTTGCTTTTGTTTTATTATGTTTATCCAGATAATGTACTGTTTATAAACTAACTTTTGGGACTTGGCATAACAATGGCATATTGTGAGATCTACAACAGTTGTGATATATTCAGTTAGCTATGAATAAACAAACCATGGCTTAGCATGATTTAATATGAGAGTCAGGCCATTTTATTTTACTCTTACCTTTCAGGGTACTGAGAGAACAATGTGGAGAAAAATCTATGAAGGTGCCATGCAAGTTGCCCAAAATTCAAAATCAAAGAAAAAAACCTCAGCGAAACAAATCAGTAACAGTTTATACGGACTGTAGAGAGACTCTTGTTTTGCATGACTTCTTTAAGGATCCTAGGTAACTATCTCAAAGTTTTATTTTCCCATCTTTTAAACCGAGTATTAATGAAAGACTCCTCTTCTAGGGCAAGTATAAATATAAGCCAGATGTAGATATTACAGAGCACTTATTATTTTCTTATTAGATTCCACTGCAGAAATCCTAGTTGTCATAGTATCAGTTTCTGTCAAATTAAAATATTCCATTCTGTAATAAAACAAAGAGGGAGGGGTGTGGATAAATTTGCCAGATGGTGCTGTAAATCAGATCTTTCCTCTAAGGCTAGGAAATGTTCCTGAATGATTTATTATAAAGCAACAATAATCTGAAATACACAGTAATGCACACAGTTAAGACAGCTGTTGCAGTGGTTTAAGAAGGGACGACTGATCACCACAAGTGGACAATTTTTCTAAATAACATCACCTAGGAATCTGCATACAGACTAACTAAAATGGATAAAAACTAAACTGCATAGTTTAGTGAATTAAGATCCACATGAACTTTCTTTAAGTGATTGATGAACACACCAAGGCTTGGCAGTTACAGGGTATTGTAACTCTCGAGAAGTGGTACTTATCTTTTGGTAAAAGCAAGATGTAGACAGAGTAACTAAAATGGATAAAAGCTAAACTGTAGAGTTTAGTGAATTAAGATCCACATGACCTTTTTTAAAGTGGTTGATATAAAAGAGATGAATACACCAAGACTTGGTGGAAACAGTATTGTAACTCTGGAGAAGTGGTACTTATCTTTTGGTAGAAGCAAGATGCAGACAGAGTATTGTACGTAGAGATACACTTTGCGCTCTAGAAACTGTCACTCTGAATGCTAACAATAGGAATAACCAATAGTCATGTAATCTAAGCAAAAAGCACAGATGTGTTTTTTCAGTCAGCCGGTCAAAATAAAGGGACATATCTACAGAATGTTCAAAACAATGGCTGGAACCATGCCTTAAAAATGTCATGGAAAAATATGGGACTCTTTTAGAAGGCAAATAGATATAAACAAACTGCGAACTGATTCTAGCAAAGGTACTGATTAGTAGAATAACAAAAGCCTTGCTTCCTGAATGTATACTCAGTACAGAAAATATACTACAGTTTCCTGCTTCTCCTTCTTCCTATTTCTTTTCCTCCTCTTCCACAGAATACTTAAACTTCATTTGTTTGAAAATACCAATATATATTTTGTCTGGAAATTAAAGCTTACTTCCAGTTTTGAACAGAATATGGAATATCCAATTGCTTTATGCCAAATGGTACTTTGGAATCAAGGCATCTAAATTAATCAATGGTCAGATATATAAATTAGATAATATATACTGTCCAATTTAAGAATCATCACATCAAATCATCACATCATCATCACATCTTCTGAAACATAGTGGCAAAATTGAGTAGCTAAACAATTTTAAGCACAGTGAAGGTTGAAATATAGAAGTGATTCATTCACATATTTCCCCTTTTAATTTTACATAGCTTTCAGATCACCTGTATGGAATAAAATATCTGCATGATATTTAACAAGAACCAGAGCAATATAATTTACTTAGATGCCAATTCTTTCTTCTATAGACATTTTAAAGCGATACATGCAATTCCTTAACAGTTATTGTTCAAAACAGAAAGGAGAATGATGCTTTTTGTTCAGTTGCATAAAAATATTTCATTACGTTGGTTTCCTTGCCTTACTTGCAATTCATGTACTTATATAATTATTGAACAGATGCAGACCAGCTGGCTGATGCTGGTACAAACTTTCTGGAAAAGGGAAAAGGTTGATAATGTATAATGAATTGTAAACATGTTATTGAATCCATACACTGATATTCCTATCAATAACTATATTACTTTGTTGGTCTCACAAGTTCTAGAACAGGGCTGTCAAACTCCGGGCCCCCGGGCTGGATGCATTACAAGCTGGCCACGCTCATGCCCGGTTTAACAAACGGGAAAAAAGTCCCGATATGTCATGACATGAGTTCGATACCTCTGTTAATGTATAACATGCATTATATAAATTAGATCATACATAGGTATTAAGCCCAAAAATGCCTTCAGATAACATTTTATTAATCACAGTCTGAAACAAAATTACAATTTTGCATACAAATGTTTTAATACATTGTCTGGACAGAAATTGGATTGGTCTGACTGCAAGATGGTCTGAGGGACCATCTCTTGCCGGTCACATCTACCCAACCCATTAGAGCTGGGAGGCAGGGAATGCTGCGGGTCCCATCTCTGAGGGACATACACCTGGTGGGACCCAGAAGAAGGGCTTTCTCCGTGGTGGCTCCCTCTCTCTGGAACATCATTCCTCCAGAGATTAGAATGGCCCCCACCCTAATTCTCTTCCAGAAGGCACTGAGACCTGGTTCTGCCAGTGGGCCTGGGAAACCCAGAGCGGGATGGAGCCCATTAAATGGCTCGTGTGTTCGGCTGTTGCTGGGGCGAGAATCAGGGTGATTTTATTACATTAATTTATTTGATTTTTTATGAGTTTTACTGTTTTTTAAATGTGGTTTGTTATATTATGTACGCCGCCTTGAGTCGCCATGGAGAATAGGTGGCAATATAAATCTAATAAACAAACAAACAAACTTCATTATTAACTCTATTCCAAAATATCTCACTAGATTCAATAGGGTGCACTCTAGAATAGGTTTTATAATTGCATTGTCTAAGTGTTTCTGAGACTTGTATTTCCATGCAATTTCACAAAGTCAATGTATTTAAGAATAGAATTAATAATAAAGATGTGGGAACTAAAATTCCCAGGTTCCCCAAGTAATATGCCCGAATCCATCTTTTGTTTTAAAGGACGAGAGGAAAATAGATTACTTCAAAGAGAACAGAAAATCTTACTTTTTGTTTCACTACTTAAAATCCAATTGCTACTAATAAAGAATGAAATTGTACAAGTTATCATAGAATCAATGATTTCATCTTGTTAAGAATCGATTACTTCCAGTATGTTTTCATGTAATGACTGCTGGAATTTTCCATTCAGCTTAGAGAACTACAGATTTGTAGAACGAGACTGCATTATGAATTGATCTTATAAAAATTAAAGAGAAATAAGAACTATGTGAAACTGAAAAGATAAATAATTTTGCAGCAACTTAATAGCAACAGGACTGAGCTAGTGACTGAGTTTTAATACTACAGCTATGAGTGTATGAAAGAACCCTCCAAGTCATTTGTCATAAATTTATCTCACTGTAGCATGAAACGTGTTCATGTTGATTCATCAGGGGGAAAAAAAAGTCAAAATTGAGATTTGAATGATGATATTCTCTATTACTCTCTTTCTCTATCTCTCTCACATAGAATCAAATATTCTGACATAGAATCAAGTATTATTAAACCAGAAAGGCATCATATATAAGCCACTAAAATGTTTTTGAATCAGTGTTAGCTATAGGATACCTCAAAAGATAATTGAAAATGCCATATTCAAGCAAACATCCACTAGATGGCACTTTCGTTACTCTGATAATCAGATGTGAAATTGCACTGTGGGAACA
This sequence comes from Pantherophis guttatus, assembly GCF_059756535.1. Taxonomy (NCBI): domain Eukaryota; kingdom Metazoa; phylum Chordata; class Lepidosauria; order Squamata; family Colubridae; genus Pantherophis; species Pantherophis guttatus. The sequence goes on from NC_142068.1 coordinate 43,347,221, forward strand.
TGCTCCAGTGCTTTTCCAAGAGTCAAAAGATTGCAGCATTTCATAGTAGCACAATGCATTTCCTTCAGTTCTCATGGGGCTGGTATGTGTCTTACATGGTAAGGTCACAAGCCGAAGTGAATATAATTGGCTTGGGTGGGGGACGGGAGAGAAGGTATAATCTGTTTCTATTTCCTGAACACGTTTCAGCTGTAGGAGAGTAAATGCCAGGGAGCTTGTGACAAGTACTGATGAGCAGGACCAACTGGTGTCAAGGCACGTCTGGATATCAACTGTGTGCTATGCCAGCAACACTGGGCACTCATGAAGCCAAACAAGTAAATTTTCTCCAGGGGGATTTCTTGGTATGTTACACTATCATAAGACCTGCCATTGGTATTCACATTATGTTAATTAACATTTACAGTTTTGTGATACATTGCTATTGCTTGATATCACAGGCTATGCAGAGTTCCTCTGGAATGAGTGTGCAACAATAGCATTTAAAATTGTTGAAAGAAAGCATATGATAGCAGGATTATAAGTGGCAGAGTTTCGGCTGAAATGGAGAGAAACAGCAGCAGCAACTACCTCAGGCATTTGGAGGCTTATTTACCTTAGGCTGGTGTGAGTGTTAGCTTTAAAAATAACTTCCCACTTTCTGTAAGTCAATTCCTTGCAGCTGCTAAATCTAGGTAGTGCCCCATTCCTGATGGTAGCTTTGTCTACAATGCCAATACAATTGTGCAGTTCATTCAGAACAACTTATATTTTGGGCAAACAGAAGACATTGTTCCTGGTTATGACAGAAAAATCGTCCTGTTTCTTCCTAGGATTCCAGTAGGCCTTTAACAATCAGGAATAATTGTGAAGGAGCACATTTACAAAGAATTCAGTGACTTTCATTTCCACTTAATTGTTGAATGAGGGTCTACGACAACTTGCCACAGCCAACTCGCCACGGGAGAAGACCACAGAGTATGAGTTACATTAATATTGAAGAAATCATGAAACAGAATAATTAAAGGAGGGACATGAAATGTGAATGACAAGAATTAAAATATTTTAAAAAATTATTTTAAATAATTAAATTAAATTGTTGAATTACCCCACAGCAAGTTGACCATGTAGAGTTGTCCTGCAGTGAATTGGCTGTGGTGAGTTGGCTATAGTGAATTGTCCCATTCTAGTTGGATGCAAACCAAGTATAGCACATGGCATTATTATGGTTGGTCACAGTGCCAGATATTTTGACAGGACTTGCCATTTTTAGGGAATTCTTCCTAAGGACTAGGGATGGGCAAATGTGGTTGTTCAACTGTGTTGAAGATATAATTGCAGGATATAAACTGTTCCAAGTAAAGCTGCCTTTTGCAATTGACCGATGGTGATCTTATCAATGCCAAAGGTGTTCAAGTGATGCTCCCGATGTTTTGGAATTGCACCAATATCACTATTGGTACTACCTTTGTTTTCTTTCTCTTACAATGTACTTTAAAGGAAGTTTTTCCACTTAAAAAAAACCCTCAAGCATATTTGAGGAAATTCTATTTCGTATGGTCTTTTTCCATATAAGTTCAAATTGTTGTTTTATAGCTTGCCTTTTAAAATATATTTTGGTCAAATCAATTAACTTCCCAGAGTGTACCAATATTGAAAATGTGCAGGAATTTTTGCTGAAAAATCTTATTATCACATGAATTGTTGCACTTTCAAACTTGATATAAAGACAAATGATATGACCTGAAAAACATCTGATATAACAATGACAGATTTGTTGTCACTGGAGTCACTGCTTACCATTGCTGGTTGTCATATTGCCTGTGGCTTCATTCAACTCACCTGAATGGCAGTTGTCTCTCTATGATTGTCTTTTGCAGCCTTGTGCCCACCAGAGTATTAGGTGGGTATTATGACTCTCTTCCACTGCTAGCCAATGGAATAGGGAAGAAGGTCTTGAATCAGATGTCAGCAAAGTTGCATTAATAAATAAATTTGTTTTTACATACCCTGTTTCCCCCAAAATAAGACATCCCCTGATAATAAGCCTAATCTGGCTTTTGAGGGCATGGCAATAAAGTCAAGCACTTATTTCAGGGTTCCAAAAAATATAAGACAGGGTCTTATTTTTGGGGAAACACGGTAAGATTGTAACTATGCAAAGAAATTTCATTTTAATGTATGCCGATTAGTGTACATTCAAAGTGACAATAAAGTTATTCTAAGTCTAACTGATCATTCATACCATTTACTCTCCCAAGAAAAAGCCATGAAAAGAAAAGAAAATTTGCTGTTAATGCCTCTTCTCAGACCTTTCTGACAAGAAATTCATATGAATGACCAATTTTGATTTAACATATAACACATGTCTTTCTCTATGAGAAAAGTTAAAAAGCCATTCACATGGACTCAAATGTTATGGAGTAAAAATAACCCATTGTCAAGGTTTCAAATTATAGAAATATATTTCTGGTCCTGATGATATACCACAACCATGAGTTGTTTTTCAGAAAAGAGGTCTTACATTTTGCCAAGTAACTACATATTTGTTATTATTTTGTAACATAATTTGTTCCCTTTGAAGTCAAAATGCCCGGAAAGTTAAGAATAGAAGTGTTCAGATATTCCCTTTATTGATTCCTACAATTCTACCTCAAGTCTACATATTAATAGCATGTGCAACAGAATTTGTTGAAAGACAGCTGTTGATTGCAACTTTTTTTCTAACTGAAAGAGTTTAGACTGAAGGGAAAAACAAAATCTTCCAGTTTTGGAAGAGGAGGGAACAACTGCACTGCAACTAACCCTGGGCCTCAGATGGGCAGGAAATGTTTGAATGACATTGGGTCATTCTCTTCCTTCCCTTTGTCACAGGGAGCTTGGAGTTGTTGGTTCTCTATGCTTATTTAATTTTGCTATGTATTTTTCATTGACATTGGTATGGCACCTGGGCAAAATAATCAATTTGTTCCAGAAAAAGCAGCCAAACTAGAGGCTTGGGAGATTGCTAGGCAGGAGAATAATGGCTTGAAAAATTGTATAGGGGTCAAAGTCTAATGTGTTTCCTCGATTTGATTAAATTAAAGGATATGTGCTTTCTCCACTGATTAAATTAGTTGCTCACATGGAACGGCAGATACACACAATGCCTCCCTGACTGCCAGAACATTGCCTAGCCAGCTAACCCATGAGTGTATCTGCACATCTGCCAATTTAGAACTGGAGTGGAAAAAAATGCGCCTAACTATTCCTCAAGCAACAAGCCAGCCATCATTTGTGGTCCTTTGTGTTTTCTCTACTGCTATCCTCTTGCCTTTCCTAAAATGACTTTGTATTATTCTGCAAATTATCCATAATTTGATAAGTTAGTTCAGAATCTCCCCTTGGATTCCTTTTATTCCTCTAGAAAATAGTATTTGCTTTGGTCTATTTTGAATTGTTTCAGTGCAATTAATTAATTCATTCATTCAAACATATATACCTTTACATCTCATCTCAATTCATCTTCTAAATTTCCCCCAAACCAGAGATTCCTGAGCATTGCATAAATGAAAGCTTTGAAAGAAACAGCTACAACACAATTGTCATACAAATATTTTTATATTCAAAATAAGCCTTGAGTAATGGATCCTTTGGATTAAATCATATTTATTAGTGCTCAATTCTTTCGGCAGCAAAGATGCCATGTAAGGAATATAGTGATTAGGCATTGGGATTGGAGTTTTCTATGCTAATACTTATTTTGTTTGCTTGTTTTGACCCTGAGCAACTAAGCTCCGAGAAGAGGCAACATCCCTCATATTATTCAGTTGCAGACAAGTGCAGAGGCCAACATAAAAATAGACGAGAGGCTGAACTGAAAAGCACCAAGAATCTCCCCAGGATAAGCACAAGCAGTCAAGGCAACTAGGGCTTCAGATAAATAAAAAGAAGCAGAACTGAAACGAACAGGCCAGGTACACTGAAGGGACATCTTATGATAATTTGAACCTCAGGAGTAAAATGTTGTAATAGCACAGTTTAAAAAAATAAAAATATAGATTTAAAAATAAAACAACTAGAAACTGCAATTATAGGTTAGTTTAAAAAATTACCAGAAACATTTGTGAAATTATTAAATCAGCCCATATGTGGGATCTTGGGAGGCCAGCTTTTTCCAAATATAGAAGAGCAATATACAAATTTTTGTTATCTGTTTGATCTGAAACTTTTAAAAATTTCAATGACTTCATTATTAACATCTCTTAGGTAACAATTAAACTCCAGGTTTCATAAGCAATAAACATTGCTTATGAAAGCAAATAAATAAATAAAAATCAATTGAAGTAATGTGGGGAAGAGTGTACACTATCTATATTATAGAAAAGTGTGCCAATGGTACAACAGAAATTATTCCACACATGAGTCCACTTTTGTAGAACTGGTTAGGCAGTTAGAAGCAGCATTCCTCCAGATACTGTGGATTTCAACTTCCATTGTTCCCAGCCAACTGACTCAAGGACATCAAGTTAAAGAAGGCTGATGTAAACCATTTAAGTTATATAAAACCTACATTTCTTGCTTGATCAACTCTAGATCAAATGACTAGTTATGCTTCTGCTCAGTAATCTGCAATTTGCTTTAGGCTCTGACAAACAAAATGACAGAGCTAAAATAATTCAAAGATACATTCATTAATTTCAGAGGGCAAAGGAAGGCTTTAATTGAATTTTAAGGGCTTAGACACGTTATGTCAAATGCACTGCTGACTGCTTTAAGGTCTCATATTTAATTATTTCTATATGAATTCCTTCCAAATTCCCAGCTTTTATCAGCATTACAGCATGCAGAAACCTGAGATTTTAGCCTCTACTCATTTACCACAGTCCTGACCAAGAGGAAGTGCCGGCAGCCCTCAATGATGCTGTTCATTGCCAGTTTAAACATTCTTTTTTCCCAGGCATTTTTACAATTAATTTTGATTTAAATGCTTGCATTCTACTGAGATGTGTGTGTGTGTATGTGTGTGTGTGTGTGTGTGTGTAAAATATATTATACATAAAACTCCTAGTTATTTCACACCTAAAAAGTGTAACAAGCACCACAAAAGCAAACGAAATATCAATAAAAACATAAGGATGAATAAAACAGTAATAATACCCACTGGTATCTAATCCCAATGGCAGCATATTAAACATTAAATACTCTGTGGAGTAAGGTATATTCTACAGTTTTCTTAAAAGGCAACAGGTTGGAAGCAAGTGAATCCGTGGGGAGAAGAAGGGAAGGGAAGGGGATGCAAAGTATCACTTCCAGCCTCTCTGATATTTAAAGAAGATAGTTCTAAGCCAAGCCATAAAGGATTTCAGAGGTTAAAACCATCATTTTGAATTATTCCTGGAAATTGTCTTGAAGTAAATGCAATTCTCACAAAACTGGTTATATAATTCTTACCTGTAAGTAGGTGCAGCATCACATTTTGCACCAATAGTTTATAAAGGGAGACCTATGGAAATTATAGTAGTAGTCTAGCTTTAACTATCTCCAAGGCTTCCTACTCCAGAGCAAAAACTGGGACAGCAGCTAAAGTTGAAGGAGGTTCCTCTATCATCTTGCCATTTACAAATCTAGCCATAGTTTTAAGTTCAAGAGAACTTTCAAAACGAAAACCTACTTCTTGAAAAGCATAATCCTGTCTCGAGTCAAACCTAGAGCTGGCCAAGAACTAGGTATGTGTCTATTTTTTTAAATAAATAAATGTTTGTTTGTTACAATTCATACAAAACTTATTCTGATTCAATGAAATATCTAAACTAAGCTTGATTAGGTCATGGTGAACTACCCAATGAGTGTCAATATTCCCTGTGGAACAATACACATTTATTAAGTAAAGTTTCTTCTAATGCATGCACTGGGATTCTTAAACAGGCACCCCTTCCACATTATACCACTTCTCTATTAATTTTCTTTAGACAAAGTTTAGTCTTCTCCCTCTATCTGACTGATATTCAGCAAATATCTAATTATTGCTGGGTCTCATATTTCATGATTCATTGAAATAATGTCTTCCTTGCATTGTATAAAGGTACTTCCAATTATGGTAAATACTTGGTACCCGATATGTTAGTAAAATAATTTTGTTGGAGATTGCAAAAAACCATTTATATCACACTGGTGGCTAATGATGACACTTGTGATCATGTGAAACATGGTCTGATGCAAACACAGCTGAATTTAAGAAGGTCTCATGAGAGTATTTTCTCCCACACATTTGCCTTTGGTGACTCTGAAGAATGATGTGAGGTTTTTAAAATCCTCTTTTTTGCCTTTTTCATACTGATTTCTCTGTGAAGGTTTTTTTTTAAAAAACATGAAAATTTGAATTCTTTGCTCTTATGTTTCATGACAATTAACAAATCATAAATGCTCACAGAATATAGTGTTGCATATATCATCCCTTGAATGCTGAATTTTATTCTTCTCATCCTTACCTATCAGGAAATTTTAAGAAAAAAGAGCCTTGGTGGCGCAGCAGACTAAAGTACTGTTAAGTAACTCCAGCTGCCTGCAATTATTGCAAGTTCAAATCTCACTAGGCTCAAGGTTGACTCAGCCTTCCTCCAAAATGAGGACCCGGTTTGTGGGGGCAATAAGCTGACTTTGTATAAAAAAGAACACCGCTTAGCGGGGAGCTGAAATCCCTACTAAGCAGGTATATACAAAAGTATTGCTTAACGCATTGTAAGCCGCCCTGAGTCTCCGGAGAAGGGCGGCATATAAATCGAACCAATAAATAAATAAATAAATAAATAAGTAAAATCAGGCACTGGGCAGGTGGGAAGAATGAAAAATATAATTGGGTTATTATATTTTCAAGTAAGAAAAATAGAAACACAGAAGCTCAGGGACAACCCCTTTCAAAAGGTATTAAAAGGGAAGGAATGTGGAAGACTTATGTGTAAAATTGGTTAATAAATTGATGTGCTTGCATTGCATAGTAATGTCCTAGCTTGTTTTTCATGGCTTTTCATAAGGATGCCATTTGTTCATTTTGACATATATTTTCTCTGAATGACAGTGAAAGCTGACAAATAGAGTCAAAAATATCTTCTGCAAAAAAGGAAAGTCTTTGTGTTTAACGGGTTCTGTTACAATTTATCATTCTGCTATAGTGTAATATGAACATAGTGTTTTATTGATCGTTTGAACTTTCATCTTGCTCTTTCTCTGGAGAAGTAGAATAGCCTACACAGAACCTGTCCATCCTGCCCTACAACTTACAACCTGGTAAGGTAGCTTAGGCTGAGAGATGAAGGTTTTTGGTTTTAATTTCCCTTGTGTGGATTTTGCTTGGATCTAAATTGTTGCTAACAGTCCAGTAACAGAAAGTATACAGATACTGACACCAATGTTCTCCACAATATGAGAAACAGTAACTTGGAGGCAATTTAAATGGAGAAAGGTTTTGAGAGAAGAGATTAAAAATTGCTTCTTCGCTATTCCAATCAAATTTGGGAGCCCCCAAAGGCAGCTTTAGATAAAAACAACATTTAAGAAATCAATCATGGAACAAATTCCCCCCCTCCCCCCACCTCAGTCTATTTTGGCCTTTGAAACTTCAATTATTACTGTGTTGTTCCAAAGATTGGTATGTAGCAAAACTTGGAAATTTGGGCTACTGGTAGTCACTGCTGCAGCCTTTGCAATAAATTATTATTTACTTATAAATGTGCTTATGGATCAATATTGTTTATTGAAAATATATTTTAATTGTACCATATTTTAACTCTTTAGACAAGGTATATTGTGGAAATTTATCTAATTTAGAAAATGTTGTGTTTTTGTTAATGTAATCTCCTATTCTCTTAATCTTGTCTAGACTTGATATTGGCCTGTGACTAGATTGTGAAAGAGACAGTTCTTGACATTCCTGCTGCTCATAACATGTTCTGGTTGGCCTTATAGTTTTTTTGCGTAGAAATACTCATCTATGCTCCCTTGCTCAAAATGTCTCTGCCATATTCGTCCAACTGAAATTATTCAGATAAAAGCTTGATGTCTATTGTAATTACAACTTCTGTCTCCTTTAGATACCTCAAAGGATTGTCATTTAGAAAGAACAGGTAATTTCCCTCTCATCCATATTCTGGAAGAAACAGACAACGCTTCATTATGGAACTATTAGCCTGTTTTAGAGTAGGTAAAGATGACAAATTGAGTTCTGTACTTCAGCAATAATCAAAAGACAATTGCCCCATAGTCCAAACACATTTACTTGGATGGTGGCTATTTGCTCCAAGACATGCATACAGTCCAATATCTGTTTTTATTAATGGACTAACATGCTGTCACAAGGAGAATTTTCAATGTTTATTGTAAAAACATGATCAAAATGTTTGTTTCCGTCCAAATGAAACCAACAAGAGACTCATTCTCAACTGCAGCACAGATGGCTCCAGAAGATAGTATTTTCTTGAAATGAACCCCTGGAATGGTATTATTTATTTTGTTTGAGAAAAAGATATCCAAGAACTCTAAGCCAGGGGAAAAAGTTTAAATTAAAAAGAAACTAATTTGAAAACTTTTTTTTTTTTACTGTGTGATTCTCAAAGTGGAATGTAGGGTCCTCTCACTACAATTTAATTTGAATCTAAATTAATCTACAAAATGTTAAAACTTCTCAAACTTAGATTAGGTACAAGGTGCCATAAAAACCAGCTCTTTAGATAAATGGAGAGTTGAGCCAAGATCTGGTATTATGTCTAGTACATTACAGTGACTTTCATAACATAGAGATCAATCAATTTCCTATCTTCTAGTTAAACTGATCTGTTAGAACATAAGACCCCAAAACCCAGAAAGAGAGATTTTTTTCAGAGTTAGGCCTTCACAGGGTGAAAGTTTAGTTGACCAGTTCTCACTTGAAAATAATAATTAACCATGTACTGTTTGTCACTATAGAAATACCCTTTTTCCGAAAATAAGACATCCCCTGATAATAAGCCTAATCGGGCTTTTGAGCGCATGCGCTAAAATAAGCCACCCTCCAAAAATAAGCCCTCCCTGAAAATATTTAAATGCAGAGCTGGAAATCAGGTAAGATAGTAAGAGGAGCTCCATCTTGCTCCACACACAAAATAATAAGACCTCCCCGAAAATAAGGCCAAGCGCTTATTTTGGAGTTCAAAAAAAATATAAGATAGGGTCTTATTTTCAGGGAAACGCAGTATTTTTGAACTTACAGTCATAGAAGCATATCTGTTGAACTGGACAGTTCTAGGAATATTCACAAAATATTCAAGAAGTGGACTTATTCAGCATCAATATACTTTAAAAAATACAGTATTTCCACTTTAAAAAAATAGCATGCATAAATAGGGAGTTGCACAGATCAGAGACTGTTGTATTTTCTATGTATGCTGTATTTGGCAAAATCATATTATTTTCTCATTTTAATCTCACAGAATCTCATTACAGCTAGTATTTACCCGTACATATGGGAACAGTGATGCAATAGGTATGTCTCTCTCTGTGTTAAGATTTATCACTGCAGTACCTTGCACCTGATTTTTTTTACAACTCCCCACACGACACACACACACACACACACACATTTTTCTTGTTTAGTTAGTATAAATACCACTTGTAGAAAATTCTGCACAGGAATAAAATTTATGATGTTTTTCTCTTTTTCTTCCAAAACAATATTTTAAATCCTAAATTTTCCTGAAGTTGTCAATTCATTGCTGTTGTGATGTTGGCTAACAGAAGGAATGATGCAGTGATGAAAATCAATTTTTTTTACTACCCGTTCTGTGGGCATGGCTTGGTGGACGTGGCAGGGGAAGGATACTGCAAAATCCTCATTCCCATCCCACTATGGGGCCAGCCAGAGGTGGTATTTGCCGGTTCTCCAAACTGCTCAAAATTTCCGCTACCGGTTCTCCAGAACCTGCTGGATTTCACCCCTGGAATGATAACAAATGGCTCTCTTCTTATCATACTTGGCATGATTTCTTTATTTATCACTTCATTTTTCTTTTAAAAGGCACTTTATGAGCACATTGTCCCAAGTTGAACTGTACACACTGTACTTCAGTGTGTTTCAGCAATTGTATCCTCCAGAAAAGTTAGCACAGCTGCTTCCAAGAGTTCCCTACTAGCTGTGTGCATGGACAGACTGCTCTTCTGCTGACAGTGAAGGAGCAATGCGTGTGCACTCATACAATATGAATCTGCCAAGGAGCTGCTTTAATGCCTGGAGGAAGGGTGATTGGTTTATGTCAGAAGGCTTCCCAAGTTAGCCTTCCAAAAGCTTTGCTCAGCCTCTTTTGAGCACCATTAGATGACAAATACTAGTGAGAATAATTCAGTTTCCTATTCCATCCAAAAATCATGCTTCCTTGTTTCATTAGCTTTTTCACTTTTTCCACAGCAACATACCTATATTAATTAAAAAGATCCCCCCCCCCCATCACTGTGCCTTTCAAAATGCATTATTTTCTGAACTGGGATGTGAGAGATTGATAACTCTCCCTGATAGTGTACGTAGCACAGACATCTAAGACCAAAAACTTCTAATTCTTCTTTATTGCCTCTCAGTTATTATAATAGCAATTTTGAGTGACTAGCTAATCTAGAACATTAACCTCTTGACTGAAGTACCGAAATCAAACTATCTAGATTTTTATAGTAACTGGACTGGCAGGAAATTCAGGCAGTTTACTATTTAAATGAATCTACATCAGGGGTGGGCAACTGTGGCCCTTTTACAACCTGTGGACTTCAACTCCCAGAATTCCTGAGACAGCCAAGCTCAGGAATTCTGGGAGTTGAAGTCCACAGGTCATAAAGGGGCCATATTTGCCCACCCCTGATCTACATCATTTGAGATGGGCAGACCTTGAGTTGTTTGTTTTTGTGGTGTGTAATGTCTATCCTATTAGAAAAAGAGGTATTTAAAACTGAGGCTCCAGGGCTTCTCAGCTGAGTGGGTACTTGCAGATGTGTCTAAAATAAGTTATTCCAAATCACATGATGTCACTTGATCCATTTTGTTGCTTTTCACCTCTATCCCTCCCACAACCTCCTTCAGGGAACACCATACTGAGCATAGTAGAATAGTGAACGACATTCTACTCTGGAAATAGCACTAACAATGGGTACAAGAAAGGAAATGGGCTTTTCAAACTCAAAATATGAAAAAGGCATACAGTTGTTCCTGTCCTTATTTAGCAAGAGAAGCTGAATATTGCTCAGTACTTTTTGTCTGAACTCTCATCTGTCATCATAGAATTTCCTGGAATCTTGCCTGAATCCTGGGAGTAGAACCTAAATTCTCTAAAATGAGGACTGCTACTTTTATATCACTGAATAATTCAACACTCCTCAGTGAGGCACACATTGCTTTCTTTGTATATCTGAGCTTCTGAAGAGTTGTGCGGACATCTCTTCTTATTCAGCTGGAATCCCTTAGGAATATAAACCTAACAAGGGCATTGTGGGATGAAGAGGTGGCTTATGACTATGATAAATTATTATCGGTAATGGAGCAGAAGATTGTATAGTATCAGTAATAAAATATGTAGGGTTCACCTCTAGAAGTTGAGTAGATGAAGTGAAAATGATATGCTTCCTACAGCTTTTAGCACATTAAATCTAGGTAGATATTGAGTCACAGTTTTCCTGCTGTAAAATAACAAGAAAGACCTTAATTCACAACAGTGAAAGTACCAAGTCGCATCCACAACTTTCAGTATGTCTGAGAAAACTGTTGTGAATGCTGAATAATGTTCTTCTGGAGCAATTGTTTATATTAGAGTCAGATTGGCATTGACTGAAAGTATTAATTAATATTTTAATTAATATTAATTAATTAGTATTAATGAAAGTATTAATTGCACTGTGCAACAGCAAAAAGTAAAAACAACCCCCACCCAAATCCAAAACTACAAAACTCTACACTAACAGGATAAAACTAATTAGTGAAGCACACTAAAGAAACTTGTACACAACTGATAAACCTGTATTTTATTCAGAGATTGACAAATCAAATCAGCATTTCTGCAAAGCTGGTAGAAATTATGAGACAACCAACAGAAGAGAATGATAGGTTTACAAGTGCAAGTAAGGTTTAGACTTAGATTAACAAAAGAAATCAAATTCATCCAATTTTATTTTTGTGCCACACATTTCCAGTCAGAAAATATATTTTCAACCACAGGACTTCTGAAATTCTGTCTGAAAACGAAATGGCTTCGTGAAATGGTTTGTTCACAGAAGTCTCACTACATAATCAGAAATACACTTTGCCTGAATGAACTGGCAGAGGTATAAATAAGTACAGGGCAGTCGACTGGCTCATAAAAAAAACCTGTGATTCTTTTTGGATATTAATATTGCTATTGCTGCTTTTCTATGATGGTCTGATGAACTGATGGACAAGCAAGTTGCCAATATACTGTAGTGAAATCTCTGAGGTTGATTAGCTGAGCCAGCAGCTGTCTTTGTGCCTGTGAATGCTCTAACAACTCACTTAACAAAGCTGTTAGCAACAAAATGCTCACAGTTCAAATTCTGTGCAGAATTACTTGCACTGCCTATTTATTTAGGATAGAAACCTCATACCATCCCCATGGAAGAAGCATCAGATGAGTTGCTTAAACCGATCAAAAGTCTCAGAAGACGCAGTTTCAAATGACAAAGGTAAATTCTGTAACCTGAATCATTGTTAACTGCTGGTGAGTGCCTAGACTAGTTCCTGCAATTTTCTTGACATGATTTGCTAATTCTTGCTTCCTATTGCTATTCTCTGGAGTGATTAGTCCAAGGTGACCTGGCTGGCTTTGTGCTTAAGGCTGGATTTGAATTCACAACTTCCTGATTTCTAACCAAGTGCCTTAACCCATGGGTGGGCAAATGTGGCCCTTTTACAACCTGTGGACTTCAACTCCTTGGCTTGGCTGTCTCAGGAATTCTGGGAGTTGAAGTCCACAGGTTGTAAAAGGGCCACATTTGCCCACCCCTGCCTTAACCTATAGCAATCTGGATCTCTTTAGTTGAAATACAGATATTTTAATAAATGAAACAAGAAAATAATTCTTGAAATTAGTTCTTTTGTTACCCATATTTACTCCACATAATCAGCACCATTTACTACATACTAATACATGCTAATGAAGGACAAACTACTAAAACTATCACAAACTTCACATGTTGAACCTTCAAACAGGTCTTGAAAGTCTTTTCCAATACTTTGAGTCAAGATGCCCAGAAAAATATTCCTTCAGTTTTGGGAAATGATGAAAGGTGTATGGTGCCAAGTCAAGATTATATGGCAGATGGAGTAAAACAGTGAGATCCAACTTTGTAATTGGTTCTTGGATGGCTCATGAATGTTGTCAAATTGCAGCAAATTTTCCTTCTTTTGCTACTGAACTCTATTAAATCATTGTTTCAAATTCTGTGCATTGTAAAGTAGTGCTCTGAATTGATACTGATGCAATGTTCAAGGTAATAAATAATACCATATGCTTCTGAAAAATATATAAGTGTAACCCTGAAGGCAGGGTTAAGATTTGTTTTTAACAGATGAAGCTTTGTGATGACATTCTGTGCACTGGTTCTTTGTTTCTGGGTTATATCAATGAGCCCATGTTTCATCAGCTGTTATAATGTTATGAGAAAATCCCACACCTTCATTCTCATAGTGTGACAACAATTGCTGACAAATTCTTCAAGCTTTTGTTCTTGAAGATTTCAAGTCTTTGCTTCCAGCATGCGAGGAGCCCATCTTTCACAAGTCTTCCAATACTGAGAAACATCAATATCAAGCTTGATAGCAATTTCTTTTGAATGATCTACTGTTTGCCCTTATTCATCAAACTTTCTCTGTTGCTGTCACCAGTCATCTACTTTGATCTTGATCACACAAATCAATTCTTCTAGTTACCTATCTTTATTTTTTTGGTCCAGTGACATACAGTACTCCTGTCTACCACCATAAATAACCTGCATTGGTGATGAATTTCAATTTCAATTAAAGGGAATACTTTATCAATAAAAAGTTTAGATCACAGTGCATTGCTTAAAGCCCACTGACAAGCATTCACTACAGGTTTCCCTTTCATGAAGGATAATAGCAAAACTTTTTCTCACAGCAATTTCTCATCAAGTGAAAATGAAGTGAAAGAACATATTTAAGAAACATGTACTGTAAAAATTTCTGATGTCACGGTACCATTTGTTGACAATATATCTTTTGTTTAAATTTTAAATTGATTTTAAATTGGGTTGTTTTAATTTACGGCCAAAATATTTAATTATTTTAAATTGCTTTTAAATTTTGTATGTTCTGTTTTTTACTCTGGCTGTTCACCGCCCTGAGTCCTATTTGGAGAAAGGCGGTATAGAAATAGGAACAAATAAATAAATAAAAATAAATATAACACTGGAATAATTACTTTTCATTCAAATTCATAACTGGGGAATGAGAGTCAAAAGAATGGAATGAGGCAAAACAATTTTTCATATATTAATTTCACCTAATCAGCCAGTTTGTGTCTTCACTTAAAAGTAGTTTACCAAGCAGTTTACTGGCTCATAATAAACATATAATTGATTGGTATGAATGTTATCATTTCCATGACTCTTTTATGCTACATATTGGCCCGTAGCCTTCTTATTTCACAAATGTAGGGAAATATGACATGTGTACACAACAGGAAAATTCCACTTGGACAAAATGATTCTGAAGAAACCTGGGAGTCAAGACAAGTCAAAATCACTCTCTGAACCGGTCCTGGAAAACTACTGGCAAGCAATTTACTAGTTACAACATAAATGTTATATGACTGTAGTGGGTCTCACCTACTAGTATTTTATACCGAGTATACTTTCTAAGAACTCTTTAAAGGCAGCTCTGTGTAAAACACACCTTAGTAGCACAGATTACTAAGGCATTTCTAACTATTTATTTATTTATTTATTTATTATTCGAATTTCTATACCGCCCTTCTCCTTTCGGACTCAGGGCGGTGAACAGCCAAAATAAAAACATTTATACATAAATACGATTAAAAATAGATTTAAAATAATTAAATTTGGCCCATAGTTTAAAATTTATCAATTTAAAATCCATATCAAAATTTAAAACCAACCATAAAATCATAAAATCAAGAGAGACCGGCTAACTGAAAGAGATGAGTTTTTAGGGCCTGACGAAAGGTCCGGAGGTCGGAGATCACTCGTATCTCTGGGGGTAGATTGTTCCAAAGGGTAGGTGCCACCACAGAGAAGGCTCTCCTCCTGGGGGTCGCCAGCCGGCATTGTCTAGCCGACGGCACCCTGAGGAGGCCCTCTCTGTGGGAGCGAACTGGCCGGTGGGAGGCAATTGGTGGCAGAAGGCGGTCCCGTAAGTACCCCGGCCCTAAGCCATGGAGCGCTTTAAAGGTGGTCACCAACACCTTGAAGCGCACCCGGAAGTCCACCGGAAGCCAATGCAGCTCGCGCAGGAGAGGAGTCACATGGGAGCGCCCAGTCGCTCCCATAATCCCCCGCGCGGCCGCATTCTGCACCAGTTGGAGCCTCCGGGTGTACCCCAAGGGGAGCCCCATGTAGAGAGCGTTACAATAGTCCAGACGAGAAGTGACGAGTGCTTGAGTGACTGTGCGTAGGGAGTCCCGATCCAGAAAGGGGCGCAACTGGCGTATCAGGCGAACCTGATAAAAAGCCCCCCTGGCCACGGCCGTCAGATGCCCTTCTAAGGACAACCGTGCATCCAGGAGGACGCCCAAGTTGCGGGCCCTTTCCGTGGGGGCCAATGATTCACCCCCAATAACCAGCGATGGCGTCAGCTGGCTATACCGGGACGCCGGCAGCCACAGCCACTCGGTCTTGGAAGGGTTGAGTCGAAGCCTGTTTCTCCCCATCCAGACCCGCACGGCCTCCAGGCACTGGGACATCACTTCCAAGGCATCGTTGGGATGGTCTGGGGTGGAGATGTACAGCTGCGTATCATAAACTATAAAGCTCAAGCAACAAAAAATGCTTTTGCCTAAAATTCTGATAAGCCAATGCTATAGGGGCATAGCCAGTGCCCAATCCATATTAAAATTACCTCATTATTGCCATGATAATACCTGAAAATATCTAAGTCCAGTTTAAACATCTGGATGACTATGTAACTAACCATAATAATAATAATGACTTGGCTCATTTAAAACTCTACAGTTATCCCAGCAGGAAATATAGATTATAATAATAAGTTGATCAAAGTGGTGATGACTTCTCTAAATTGCTATGCTAATCTCTAGATAAGTTTTAAGAAGTTAAATCCTTCAAAATATTGTTGCAAGCCATAGCACTTGACATAGTGACCTGGAACTAAAAGAATCCTGGACTCTGAACTGCTAAACACCAATGACACAGAACTGCCTCAGGCTCTCAAACATAAAGGAAGAATAGAGCACAGGGAAGCAGCAATTGTGCAGAGAAAGAAAAATGTGTGCATCTTTCTTATTTCTGACTTATGCTATTTAGCTAAGTTGTGGGAAGGGAGACAATATGGTGCATGGTGAATCCATTCAGCCTATAGTTTAATTTACAGCCTTAAGCAAAGTCACTCCAAGACTTCACTCACAGTCCGTTAATAATTTATATTTCCCCAGCAAACTACAATTAGGAAAAGAGCAAGGTAATGAGAAGTTCAAATGATACTTGTGCAAGTACTTACTGCATGGCTCCAACAATTTCTCCATTGTATTTTTACTGATTTGAATGATTCACGTCTGGATATATATAAAACATATGCTCAGGGAAAATGTACATACCAATGAATCTGCTAGAATGGATTTATGCATTATTAAAATGGTTAGTCACACAGCCAGCCAGATATTTAGATTGGATTTGTCATTTTTATCCACCTATTGAGTCCTTTCCAAGGACCTGATGTAGATAGGCAGATGTTGTTGTTTGATGGTGAGAAAGTTATTGTTGGATGTGTTAAAGCTATGCTCTGATGGCATTACAGGTAGTCCTTGACTTATGATCATTCACTTAACAAAGGTTTGAATTAAGGACTGCCTCAAAAAGGGAGTTTTATAAAGCACTTCTGACTGTAATGGCTTGTGTTAAAATCCCCCTTCATGATCAAGTCTTACTCCATCCCATCCCATCCCATCCCATCCCATCCCATCCCATCCCATCCCATCCCATCCCATCCCATCCCATCCCCCAATTTCAAGTCTGGCTTGACCTAAGATCAATCCATCTATTTATGCTGCCTCAGGCTCCTCATGCCCTAAACATGAAAGAAAAGATCGTACAGCAGCCTTTTCTTTAGAGAGATCAATAGGATAAATACAGTAGCTTCCAAATCTGGAATCAGTTGAATGAACTGAAAAACTAAACAAGAAATGGGAATGCACTTTGGTTAATGCAATGGATCCCATTTGATTACTTTTGTTACCAGGAGGACATGGCTCATCTTTTCAATGGTCTGCTTCAGTTTACTAAGCCTTCTGGCATTCCCTCCTCAGTATATTCAGGGCTGCCTGACCTTCATAACATATTGGATGCTAATAGGTCTCACAAATATGAATTTGGCAACATTATTTATCCATGCATAACAGCATAGAGATATAAATCAAGCACGTGTAGCAGTACATCTCTTAATTAAATCTGAAGCCTCTACTAGCCCTTCTTAAAAGCTCCTTATCTATTGTATTACATTTATACTGATTTCCATTTAAAAGCTATACTATCTACTGAAACCTAAAGGGGAAAGTAGCATCAATTTATATATAATGTTTGTAATTTCAAAGCCATCACTGACAATGATGCTCAGAAACAGTTTGGAAGAGACTTGAAAACCTTTTATGGATGATACATAGGTATCATTAATAATAAGAGGACTAAATCTCTTTCAGGTTGGAACATTTGCTATGAAATCTTTTGATTCTCCTACATCTAATCTTCCTGTAAATGAAGATGAAACAGAAACAAGTGGTCCAACAATATTTGGAGTAATTATAGGAATGTTAACACCCATGTTAATCTAAGGAACGTGGAAGAAATTTAGTAGCACTTTTTCAGACTACCAAATGTTATTTAAAAGGAATAAAAGACAACAGAATGTTTACATGAGAATCAAACTCTGCAACAAACCCAGAAGTTTATACCCATTTATGTCAACAAAACCAATGCAGGTCCCAACAACTACACATACAAGATTAAAGACATTTTCACAAAACTCTTCTATCTTCTCCTATAATATATATTATCATTTGTCAGCAATGGACTTTATGTAGGCCAAACAGACAAGTTTGATATCAGAATTCAAAATAAGCACTGTTAGAGCATTTCAATCTTCTATGTCATTACTTTAAAGATCTCAAAGTAGGCCTCTTAGAGAAAAGAAACTGTGCTAACATGATTGATTGAGAAACTGTGTGGCATGGTGGCCTAGTGGTGAAGACGTTCACCTCCTTCTCAGAAGGTTCAGAGTGCAATCCCAGGTAGCGGCAGAAGTTTCTCTCTCAGCACATAAAGAGAAAATATCTGCTGTGAACTCCACATAGGTGTCAGGAAAGGCATCCAGCCAGTAAACTTTCAACTCCATTCAGTCACCCATGAGTTTGATCCTGATGGCCTCAAGGTTGACTTAGCTTTCCATCCTTCCATAAAATGAGGACCCAAATTGTTGGGGCAATATGCTGACAATATAAACTGCTCAGAGTGCTGTAAAGCACTATGGAGTGGTATATAAGTCTAAGAGATATTGCTATTGCTACTTCTAACCTGTCTTACATATAACCTGCAACTGCACAGCAGTCTTATCTTGTTCTCATTTCCAAGCTCTTCTCAATTTAAATCTTACATCACTTTAGCCACTCTTAATTTTGCTGATAAAGTGAGCTGAAACTCATGAAAGCTGATGCCTTTTAATCCATTTTATTGGTATTTAAAGTGCAACCAGGCTTCTTCTGACATTTGTAAGACAGTGGTTGGGCAATACTATTACAGATGGTGAAGGGATTATAGATGTGCTGGTATATAACAATACCTGAGGAAGACTGAGTGATATTTGCCATTTATTTTGCATTAAGAGATGGGTACGTGCTATAAGCTCATGGTCTAACATAATGATTTGTTTCTCATTTCTAAATTATCCTAAGCATAATTTGCTAGGATGTCTGAATCACACAGAAAAAATAGTACTAATTTCCAAATCACAAGTTACAAATCTATAATTTTAAATTATAGGTCGGAACAATTCATAGTCTGCTTGATTTGATATTACTAAGGAACTCCAGAAAAAATGTATATGTTTGAGGACAGAGGGGGCACATCTTTAATTAATATTTTGGAATATTCTCTAAGATGAGCCTCAATGATGTTAATTATAACCTAACTCTAAATATCTTACACAGTGTTATGTTTTTAGCTCCTTAAAAAATTCATTTCCGTATTTACAGATTTTCCACCAGGTGCCATCAATTTTTATGAAAACAAAATAAACAAAGCAAAACACTCTGCAAGTTCCCAGGTTTCCATTTGCACAATAATAAATAAAAAAAAAATCTCCAAATTTCAGTCACACATGTTTTTACAGGATTATACTTGCACTTTACTGTTGTCTATCTTGTTTTATACTTTAATTTATATTTTCAACATAATAGATCTATCCCTTGTTTTTAGTTATGTCTTATATATTATATATATTATATTAACCAGGAAGGCTTCATCCTAAAGAGTGGAAATAGGAAAGTGTAAGAAAAAGTAACATCACACTCAGACCCTGCAAGGAATGGCTGAAGATAAAGAGTGTGGAAATGATGACAGCCTGCTGCCTATAGCATATGTGCACTCTGCTTGTGCACATGTACATGAACAAACATACATTTTCTTTGAGTCACACTTTATTCTGGATGTTCTACTTGAATTGTTAGAAAGAAGTTGGCCCAGTATTTGGAACAATACCATGGTAAAACAATACCTCTATCATAGTTTCCCCCTCTCCAACCATAGAAAGTTGGGGGAAAGTGGGCCCTACCCAAGAAGATGGCCTTTATAGTGGCAGAAAAATAGCCATATCTTAAAACTAACATATTTGAGCCTGAAATGTGACATGTGTAATGGAGATGGCAACTTGTCAGGATGAGTCTATATTGCTATCTGTAAGCACATATTGGCTTATTGACTTATTTTCAAACCATACATGAGACCTGAAAGTTACAAGACACAAAGGCACTGATGCCAAAGGTTTTTTTTTTTTAATTTGATTTATATGCCGCCCTTCTCCGGAGACTCAGGGCGGCTTACAAGGCGTTAAGCAATAGCCTTCATACTTTTGTATATTTTATACAAAGTCAGCTTATTGCCCCCACAAACTGGGTCCTCATTTAACCTACCTTAGAAAGGATGGAAGGCTGAGTCAACCATGAGCCTGGTGAGATTCGAACTTACAGTAATTGCAGACAGTTGGTGTTAGTCACAATGCTTTTAGTCTGCTGAGCCACCAGGCCCTTAGAGTTAAATTTAAAGTGCTCCAGGCTGTGGAATCTCTGCTTAAAGCGCCCTCTAGCTGAATAAAGATGAAAGTTAAACAGGCAGCCTGTGCTTCAATAGGACTGCAATTTCTATGTCTCTCCTACTGAAGTTTGCCCCAGTTGCAGAATGAAAAAAGGGAATCAAACTCACCCTTAAGACACCCTATAAAACAATCTAAGAAACAATAGCCCACATTTGGAAATTAACATATGTTCAGGGGAAGTTTTCCTGATTCTCACAGAGTATGACACTATATATCTTTGTGTATAACAGGAATAAACCAGTTCAGTTTATTATCTCACATTTTAAAGAAAGGCTGTATAACCACAGGCATTTCCCTAAGACATATTACTGGAGGGGAAGAGTCAACATTTTTAGATATCTTTTAAGGAGCCAGGGAAGGATTAGGGCAAAATAAACATAGTATGCTTGGTAGAAGTTTAAGATGACATGTTCATGTCTCAAAAGTCTACAGCCCTCCCATCCCAAGCCTAGTTAATTTTTCCTCTTTGAAAAAAAAATCTCACCAACATCCCCCTTTCCGGTGCCCTCCCCCCAAAGCTGAATGATGAGTTTTGAGCACGTGAATTAAAAATAGACAAAAGACAAATAGTCCTGATGAATTATCCCTGGAAATGCTACACATCTACACTCAAAAGAAATGTGTTGCAAATAATCCTGTAAGACCCCACAGAAGAAGTGAATGAATCGTTTAATTAGTCTGAAAATGTTCATTTCAGCCGGATAATGCTAATTTAATTGCCCCACTCCCATTTTTCCTGTAATCAAAAGGTAAAATTGCATTGTATTATGCAAAACTGACAAAGAATATGCAAAGCCATTTCTTTTTAAAAAAGGTCTTATTTCAACAATTAAAATGCATGAATAACATTAAATACATAAGAACTGTTTTTTGAGTTGTAATGAAGAATAAGCTATTTCTGCAAATATTGAGCAGAAATTAATATTGTGATGATCTTGGTGCTCTGGAATTCACTGTGGAGAATCTAGCATGTCTCTGGCATATGGTGGAATCAACTAACTAACAATCAAAATTTATTACAATTGATAGAGGAAGCTGATTTGGGAGATTGTTGCTATCACTAACTGGGAAGTTAGAATTAGGGCTGGTGTGTACACACTGCTGCATTTTTAGAATATCAGTCTATTTATGTGCAAAACAGATACCAACTTCAACTTCCAAAGAGTGTCCTTAGTTCCCTACTGATCTAGAAAAAAAACTAATATTCTCTCTCCTTACAACAGCACTGTAATTTCTTGGTGATAATGCCTTATAAAGTTAATTATATGCCTACTGCTAATTAATTAGTACAGTGACATTTTCACAAAATAATGAACAATTGGTTTTTTTAAAAAACAACACTGTCTCACATCACCAAGTCTATTTTGACAATATTTAACTAATTTCTAGATTAGAATCAGAGCCAAACATTAGTAGCATGCAGATATGTCTCTAAATTCAAAATGACAATGTTTTCAGAGACGGAGAATTACCATATTGGCATAGAACTTAGGGTTTTTTAATGGACTTTCCCCCCCTCTGAGCTGACTTCAAACGTTTAGACTCAGGAAATGTGTGAGGATCTCAGAACAAACAAGTTGGCTTTCTTTCTTTCTTTCTTTCTTTCTTTCTTTCTTTCTTTCTTTCTTTCTTTCTTTTTCTTCCTTCCTTCCTTTCTCTTTTCCTTTCCTCCCTCCCTCCCTTCTTTCCCATCATTACACAAAAGATGAACACAGTAAAGAAATGAAAGACAGTTACATACTGAAGAGCAGATATTCCCTTATAAACCCTATAAATGAGGATCACAGGGCAAGAAAATGGCCTTTTCCGTATTACCTTCTGGTTTTTTTCTTTCCCTTGAAAATGCTCTTGTAGAAGTTCATTGTCTAGAAAATGCCCATTAATTTGGATTAATATACTAAGCGTTTGCCCTGATGGCCTAAGTTAACAATAGTAGTAGTTAACAATACCATTATGTGTCTAATAGCCAGCAACTGTTTCTTGTTTCTTCTGACTCAACATTTTTTATTAAGTCCACCAAATATTGTAAGATCTGACCAACATTAGCAGAAATAGGGGGAAATAAATTTCCTTTATATAAATTTCCTAAGTATCCTCAAGCATCTTCATAAAACCTACTTTTCCTCCTACCTCCAGTAACCTCAATTTGCAGGTTGGGCTGTTCTTTCCCCAAACACATAACGAAGACATTCTTCTGCTTTTGTTAGATCTCTATTTCACTCTACCATGATGCTCGTAACATGAAATGTAGCTAGATGCACACAGATTGCACACAATAATCTGGTATTTTATTCCCCTTTACTCTGAAGACTATGGCTCTAGAGGAAATAAGAATTCTTGTACAATACATTTTTCAATCTGATGAAAAATGAGTATTAGTACTGGAATGAGTCAAAAAGATTTTGCACGTAAATAGCTAAACTGAATTTTTGCTTTATTTCTTGGCAGTGGCCAAGCTCTCAGCTGAGAGCCAAAATTCTATCTTTACAAAACTGAATCTTGAGCAACATTTAAAGGTTCATCTAAAAGGCAAACTTTCAGAAAAAGATCAGTTTCTGCTTAAGCATATGCTATTTGGAGTCAGCTTCATTGAGCCACATCATAATTCACAATACTCAACTGTCCTTCCATCAAGATGGAAATGCTCTAAACTGTCAAAGGGAAATAAGATGGCTTGCCAAATGTAAGCAATATTTTCTTTTCTCATTATGGGAGGATGTGGGGAAGAAAATAATAAAGACAATTGCTAGAAGAATGATATGAGACAAAATGTTTACAATGTCTGAAAATGAAGTTTAATAATAATTTTTCAATATATTATTTTCTGTTTCGGCTTTCAAATGGATCATACAGGTTTGCTTTTTTCCAACAGTAGAATAATGAATAATTCAAGGCAGCTGCAGTCAAGAGTTAGCACACTGCCAATAGTATCTATGCTATGATAAATCTACAAGCTGTCCAGCTTCAAAGTTCCTAAATTTTATTAATCATCATGCTTCTTGCATGTCTCTAATTTCACAGGCAACATTTAGTATACAGCACAGAGCCATTCTTGTTTGCTCAGATCTGCTCTGCCAACCCTCAAAGGGCTCCCTGACCCTGTATAACATGGCATCATGGAAAAAGTATACATTTTGTTCTCTCGGAGATAGCATATGAAGCTGTCAGTCACAGGGGCAGAGCGGAAGAAAAATATGCCTGTGGGAAATATGCCTAGTTATAACACAGATGAACAAAGAGGCAAATGTATTGTATTGATTTCCTTGGCCAAAATATATAGTATTGATTTTTTGAAAACCAAATTCCATGCTTTGTATGGAATCAAAAAATATATGGCTTATGTGAAGAAAGTGCAATTGGAGTTTAAGAGGGACAGAAAATAAGTCAGTCTTAAGCTATTTTTTCCATATAACTTCTAGTTCTTTTTCTATACATTAATGTAAAAACATCAGGGGCATAATAATGTATCCAACATCACGACCAGATAAAATAAATCATTACTGACAATTTCTTGAAAAGAAGTGAATTTGCATATCATGCTTTACTACTGCTACGTTTTTCAGTTATTTCTTTTAGTGAAATCTGTATGGCTATTTGTGCCTTCAAGCTGCAAAAAAAGTATCATTCATTAAAACCTTAATGAAAATAGCAACTTTACACTGTAACATTTACTGTTCTCATGTCCTCACAACAATGCATTATAACAATGTCAAAATTGAACATATTAACATGAAGATAAACTCTTCTTTACGACATGACTATTAAAATTGCTAGTATTGTTAATTACATTTTGGGACCTATTTTATTTTTTGTTTGGGTGATATTTTTTATAACCCATGCTTTTCATATCAACTACTACTCATAGTGCTAGTCTTTCTTTAGCTCATAGTACCAATATAGAGCCCTGCTCTTTTTATAGCCACCTACCAATGCCATTCAAATATCCTAGGTAGTATCAGTACAATGAAGGAATGTTGGTTGTCATCCAAAAGAAATGTATCCATTTTTTTAAGAACTAGGAAGAATAATTATATGGGATATACTCGCTGGGGGCAGGATGTTTATTAAAACATCCACTTTCCTTTTTTCCCCCCTGTATCATAAATCAATGTAATCTTTTTCTCATTTTTAAAAAATATTGTCCATTGACTCAAATGATCCAGTTAATGAGAATATATCCAGAGTTAATTTGTTTAATATGGAATTAATTATTGGGACTGTATGTTTTATTTTCTTAAATGTAATATATTAATACATCTGATACTTTCAAATATCAACCATGTTGGTACACACTGTCCTTTTGAGGATAATGTACCTTCTTTCAACACCAAATCCTTGTATCATTTTTTTCTGCTATTGAACAGCTCTTGAAGAAATGCAAATATATGTCTAGCAGAAAGCGCAGAATTTCTATCATTTTTTTGCTTTGAAAAAGCCACAAGAAAAGAAACCTATTTTCATTTAATTTGTCTAGTGTTTCTGTGAGGCTCTTTTGCAGCTTCTAAGTTGAACTACAATTCACAGCATTCCTAGTAGGCTAAGAATTAATAGAGATGCAATCCAAGACATCTGGAGGATAACACATTGGGGAAGATCATTCAACAAGCTTCCTAGCAGCCGAAACGCAGCTCTGCTGAATCCAAGAAAAAGTTCTGATTTATTTACATGGCTGAATGTTCTATTGCTTTTGAGACAGAAAGGAATCCCAAGAGACTAACAATATATTTTTGGTGTTTCACAGCTCTCTTCCTTGATGTATGCTATGATGGGTTGCCAAGGATGACTGAGAGAAGCAGTGCAATAAAGAGCCTGGGAGAAGAAGCAGAGGGCACTTCTGTCAGCCTTTCACTGGCTGATGTCCACCTATCTTTAGGTACTTTTCTAACCAAAGCTAGATTTTTTTTCCAGAGATCTATCCTATTTTCTGGATAAATAGGAAGGTTTTTCAAAATATCAGCAGTTCTAGTGCACCTAGAAAGTTGCATTTAAAGAAACAGAACTGGTTTGCCTGTTTCCTTTTTCTTTGCCTCAAAAACAAAAACATACGCAAACTAACCAACCAAAAAACATTCAAACATAAAAAAAAAAATCCTTGCCTGCTTTTTTCCCTTCCTGTCATAAGTACTCCACATGTTACATCTAAGTGGCAGCAACTCCCTTTTACCAAATACGCATGTATGTCTCTCACACAAATAAAACATCTAAATCAGTAAGGAAGGGTGGGGAAGGGAAGCAGCAACCATCCTATTTGCCCTGATTGACTCCACCAGTTAAAGGACATCCTCTTGCCCTTTTGAGACCATTCCAACTATCCTTCAAACTGCAAAGAACCAACAATATCTTGCATATAAAAGACCCTGCCCAATGTGAGCAGCAGTTGTTCTTTAGAAGATTATTCATTTAATTGCTTCATGGTAATCTCCCAAGAAATTGGTTTCAGCTGTTCTACAATCTACAAGAAGAAAATAATGAATGTTGCTGAGTTGGGGAAATGCAATGGAGAGCATTAAACCATTATGGAATTTGTCAAAAACAACAACCACCCACTTTTCCCAATCTCTGAATTGGAGTTCAAAATTAAGTCTGATATCCTTTTAACTCTCTTCTTTTCCTTAATTTATAAACAGAACTGACTTAATCCAAAAGAACTGGTTTTAATTTTTAATGTAGGCAGAAATACAGAAAGAGGAAATAAAGTTAAAATTTAAATTTAAAAGACCTTAAAAGGGCCTAAAGACTACAACTAAAATGCACCACCATCTTTTTAGGAATTAGCCTGGAAAATAGAAGGGTGATATCCACATTGATTAGGGAAGCAGATTTTCTTTCTGATATTTTCAAAACTGAGAAATGATTTTTTTCCCTATATCCCAGCATCATGAAGCATGTACAGTACTTGACCATCCTAGATTTGAAAATCTGCTGCCTACTTTAATTTGAGTATTACTTGGGATACTAAAGTAACTAATAGAATTACTAGCTAAAGGTCTATTTCTGATTGTAGATGGTCTATGAACCAACTGATGGTCAATCAAGATCCTAAACTCAGCCTAAAATGTTTCTGTATGTCTCTACTGCTCCTGTGGATGGCCAGGAACTTCCACTGTTAAGAATTTGCTCTTTTGAAATTGATAAGTTCTCACAAATTTGTCCTACCTAATGAGTTGACATAAGTTGGTCTACTGATAAATAACTCTGGTCAATTTCAACTTTAAATACCTACTAGGCCTAATCCAATAAACAGTAATCACATCTATTTACTTATATGACCACCCTCCATTAATCTCAATATTCAACTGAAGCTACCTTTGTCTGGGACAATATTCAGGCCAGAAAAGTTGCCGAGGGGAAACTAAGAATTACATTTGCAGAAATAAACTGCCAGGCTCCATTTCAGAGGGTTTTTTTATACTGAAACCCAAAGGATTGGTACTCAGACAGGCTGTTTTTTGGAAAGACCAAACAACCAACTCAGGTAGTCCTCGAGTTACAACAGTTCATTTAGGAACCATTCAAAGTTACAATGGACTGAAAAAAGTGACTTATAACCATTTTTCACTTATGACCATTGCAGCATCCCCAAGGTCATGTGATCAAAATTCAGAAGCTTTGCAATTGACTCATATTTATGACAGTTGCAGTGTCCCAGGGTCATGTGATCATCTTTTAAGACCTTCTGACAAGCAAACTCAATGGGGAAGCCAGATTCACTTAACAACCGCGCTACTAACTTAACAATTACAATGCTTCACTTAACATCTGTAGCAAGAAAGGTTATAAAACAGGGCAAAACTCACTTAACAAATGTTTCACTGACCAACAGAATTTTGGGGCTCAATTGTGGCCATAATTTGATGAATACCTGTATATGACTTGAATATTTGACACTTTCTCTTCTCTCTCCACTTCCATTCCATTTTAAAAAATAGCATTGGTTTATCTTCTTGTCTATTGTAGGATTCTGGAATATTCAAAAAGCTCATGCTCATTTCTGATCTTGAGTTGGTTTTGCTATAATATGGATTTTGTAAAGAAAAATGTACTGCAACTAAATGCTACAGAAGTCATCCTAGTGGCAGGCAATGTTTTTGAATTGGAGCAGCTATCTCCCACTGCCCATTTAACCTATCAATGCCCTTATTCTATATAATAACTTTCACATATTATAAATAATTGGGATGCTTCACAAATAAAGTGATAAACATTTTAAAAGGAGCATCCCTAACTGTAGGCAGATACTAATTTAGCACTAAACTACAGTACAAAGAATATGGAATTAATGATCCTTGATGACTGATTGTAAGGCATTTGGATGTTTTGACACTAAATTGTTGCAACCTATTCAGAGGAAGAAAAGATCTATTCTGACAATTACAACAACTACTGCTATTACTACTGTACTTTGTTATAGTAATAACCAGGTTCTTAGTTAAAAGAAGAAAGAAAGAAAATTGTAAATTAATTCAAGTTGCAGCTTCAATAAATTTGCAAAGCTCCAAACTGAAAAAGCTAAGGTAGGCCCAGTCAGATCTTTTGGGATGACCAAACTGGCTGTCGATTCCAATTCACAGAAACTGTTTAATCGGTAGTTCTTCAAAGTGCAAAAATTAGATAACATTCCCTGCCCCATTATCATATTATTCTTTTTTCTCAGAAAACTATGGAACTTCGTATCATAAATACTAGTTGAAACTTTTAAGAGATATGACTACGTTTGCCCTGAATTTTTCTCCCAACCCACAAACCACTAGCTCTTTTCAGTTTATTTGTAACATTGCAAAATTATTTTGAAGAGGTGCAAAAAAGCTATGCCGACAGTCAGCTTTTGAGATTTGTGTAATGAACAATGGCAAATGTAGAAGAAGGAAATCCATTTTGGTGATGATTACTCCGCTGACAAACCAACCATATCTAAAGAAAATGATTGTGGATAAGCGATACTGCTTTACATTAGTATACCATCCAACAGAAACCACTGGATGAAAGCAGCCAGACATCTGTGAAATCTTCAAAATAAGGCAAAATTATTTTAGGCAACTAAGGTTTAGAAATCTTTTTAACAGCAATTCATAGACAATTCATAGTTGCCCCCCTTAACTGTCAAAAGGGAAAGTATTACAGTTACTTAGAGAAAAATAAAATAATTAGCTCCTGATATTTTAAAAAAGCCTATTTACATTATATAATCCTTTCTGCATATTACCTGTATAACTGTCTTATATAACATTATTCTGCCTTGGAAAGTATGCAAAAATTTCATCACAGGATATTCTGTGGGCCATTCTGATGTTCCAGAAATGATTGAACCTTGAAATAAGATGACTTTGTATAAATATACAAAAGGATGAAGGCTATTGCTTAACGCATTGTAAGCCGCCCTGAGTCTCCGGAGAAGGGCGGCATATAAATCAAATTTAAAAAAAAAAATAGTCCATTCCATTTATTATGGAAGCTCCAGAAGTGATGACTTTAAAACAGGCTACTTCAAGATCAGGAGACCCCATTACATTGTTGGAACATTCACTGGATATGTTGCAGGATAGCTCTCATTGGTTAGTAATATCTAGAACAGAGGTTGCACTGGATACATAATGAAAATATCAACACCTTTAGTGCTAGGGAGAAAGAAGGGGGGAGGGAGGGAGGGAAGAGAAAGAAAGAAAGAAAGAGAATATTTTGCTGTAATTTGTTGCATAAAAGACACCCATACATCCTTTCTGTAACAATAGAGTGCGCTTGTTGCATTTCTAATTCTATGTAAATTCAGATAAATCTGTACAATGGATCCAGAAAAGTTGCAGGGGAGTACAATCAAAATGATCAAATGAATACCTTGCTCTCCTTAACTCACCAGCAGGATCTCCTTTGACACATGCTAGCTCATGCTTTACCTCATTTTAATTTTTTAAAGATTCTTTTATAGGAATCTTTTTTATAGGCAATGATTGGGAAGCTAATATGAAGAACCTTGCACACAATGCAAAACATTTCATACTTGGGCTTGTTTAAACAACCTTTGCAAGTATGTGGATAGTCAAGTTCTGTCATTCAGAGAATGAGCTAGTTAGCAGTTATAGGATGCAGCTGGGTGACATGGACCCTTGATTAATGAGGACATTTAATACTTCTGCTATAACAATGAATCAGAGATTAGATACCAGTGAAGTGACTTCAAAGGTTGCTGGAACCTTTTCTATGGAAGATATGAGAATTTGAGAATTATACTCACACATGACTCAGAGGATAGGCAACAGCACAAAAATACTTTTATCCAAAAGATTCGGCCTTGGATTTATGTAGGCTAACTGAAATATCAACTAAAATTTGTTTACTATTATGGAAAAGAGGAAACTTAATCTAGCTCCCAGTTAAGTAGTCTCTGTTTGAAATCAAGAGGGTATGAGACATTAAAATTATTATAGTTGGAATAAAATTGGTTGTCTTATATAAAGCATGAGTTCAGTGGCAAAGCTTGATTTTTTAGACATTTGCACCTGCATTCTTCAGCCATAAACAGAACCTCAGCTTATCTTTCAAAGGGAGCCATTCCCATAAGAGTATTTCTTTATGCATCTAGCAGAGTATATTATTTGCATGTTTTAAAGGACTCTATAAAGCATTAAAAAGGGGAGTTTTGCAGGTATATTGACATGAACAGAGCAACCCTCAGTGATGATTTAAAGCAATCACCTTTTCCACAAGGCTCAGCATTATAATTTTGATATTATTCTCCGACTGCCCATTTGGACATGAGCATGCACAGTTGCTGGTAGTCCCAGCAAAAGTACTTGTGGGAATACTCCAATTTTGAAGCAGCCATGTCAAATTTCATGAGGTTATAGTTTGTTTAATGCTTCAAGGAAATTTGCTTCAGCAAAAGCACTGTGCAAAGTATCACTTTTCCATGTTTTAACTAGCCCTAATGTTTATAACAAAGCTGAGACCACAGGCAAGCAGGAAACTGTTAATGATCAAATAAACAAAGACAGCAGCTTTGAAGTTAAATACTGAACGGGCTTAACATACTAAAAGTTCTCTTTTTGGGATGGTAATAGCGATATGTCATTTTAAAAAAACAATATTTTGCACATATCAATCTATAAGAAATGTATACTTGGAATAACAACTGCAACATCAATAGTAAATCTCCTTCAAATCAAGCTTGCTTCTTCATGATTTCATAGACAAATCTCTGTGTGTGTGTCTTGGCTGCAATATATAACTGGCTGATCACTGCTATTACTTTTTAAAAATATATCCAGTCAAGCCCTGGAAAGTTATATTTTATGATGTAAGAACTTTGCATCAAAACAACCTACAATATCATCAATTCTCTGGGAATTGGGAAACCAACAATGCATAAAGTTCTACAAGAAACTTTGACACTATATATTTGGCACGACATACTGCACCCTGCAAAGTTATGCTAACCTATTACTAGAGTTTCTAATTGAACAGTGAGATATGACTTTAAAAAATTGAATAATTCTGGCCTTTCTTGGGAAAGCTAAGAGACAATAACTAGTGCTTCTGAGGCACAAGCTGCCATTGATTTGTACGCAAATAAATCTAACTTGTTTTGAATAAAGTTGGTATTGTAGCACACAGAAATGCTAAATCACTTGAGTGGAAAAAGAAGACAAATTAAAAAAATGGATAGACTCATCAAGTGAATTTTCAAAGTGGGTAAATATGTAAGAGGATTTGAACAAAAACCTTTCCATTAAAAGATCATCTTTATTTCTTGAAGCCCTTCAGTCTGGAGGCCATTGGGTCACGGTTTGCTATTTGACCTCTTGGTGTCGGTGGCTTCTCTTGAAGTTATGGTATGTGAAAAGCAGCACTTTTAAAAAGAAGTCTGTTAACTTCTATATTCTTCAAAGCTATGTTCCAATGAGACATATTTGGAATATTTGTCCACAGTTATAGTCCACTGCCTAAAGAGGGGATTAAGTGAAAGCTAAAAAAAAGAAAAAGGGCAAAAAGTAAAAATGGCAGAAAGCAAAGAATTAAGGCTATATCCAACCATGTTTAGGGGAAAAGACAGAGAGGAAAGCCTGTTCCGATAAAGGAAAATTTTTACAAATTTCCTCAATGACTATATACAAGTCCTCAGTGGCTGCTTTCCCAAACATGCTGAACCCGTTATTTTTCCTACAGTGCTTCATAGTTTTCCAACCATTCCCATAAGATGGCTTTTAGATGGAATGCAAGTACAGTGGTTTATTGCTTTGCATTATCTTGCTATAAGCTTTTCTCTTAGAAATATGGATGCTACTAACTATACCTTTCTCTGAGATCATTCTTCTGGGTCTTGTTGAAGCTATGGTTAATGCATCCAATTTAGAAACGATCTATATTGTTTCTATCTTTATGATCTATATCGTAAAGAAATATATCTATATATTTCACCCTCTTGCACCTTCTTGCATCCCCTAGTATGCTAACATTTTAGATAGCCAGATTCTGCCATTCCTCAATCAAATTTATCTATCTGTCCATATTTGCATTTGATGATTAAACTAGCCAAATATTCTCTTCTGGCATTTGGCCACTTGGAGAAAACTGTCTCAAAAAAAAAAACTATTGGTCTGGACCTAAGTATATAAAAATGATAAAGGAAAACTTTTGGTCAAAAATGTTGGATTGCCAACAGATCACAACCATAAAAGAAAAGATTGTAAGTTAAGGTTTTCAGAAACATTTCTTTGAGAAACAGGTTTCTTGGGCCAGGACTATCAAGAAACACTCAAACCCAATTGCTTTCAATAAAGTATAGTTCTGTGAATCTGCAGTTATTTCTGTGAGTGACAGCATAACAGAAGAAAATAGTTTATGATGAGGTACTGCTTGATTCTGTGATAACATAAAGAACTAATATGAAAAAAAATAATAAAGGCCTTTTGCCATTCTTTCTGGAAATGTGAAAAGAGGTAAAGATGTACAAACTGGTTTGGGAGACAGTTTATTTCAAGCGCCCTGGCTTTTCTAATGATTCAATCCTGCCTGCAGGATGGCATTTACAAGAGTAGTAATTTCACTTGAGAACAAGCTCTAAGTTCAATCACTGTGGCTTCTTCCACCAATTAGAGAGATAGGTATGAGGAATAGCAGCTAGAACAATCAGAGATGGGTTAAATATAGGAAAATACTGGGATGTGGTTGACTGGTTGCATGTCTTTATGGCGGTAGTCTGCCCTTTCCTTTCCTTTCCTTTCCTTTCCTTTCCTTTCCTTTCCTTTCCTTTCCTTTCCCCATCCCCATTTTTATAAATAACTCAGAGTGGCAAATCTACCTAGTAATTCATCCTTCTCCTATTTTCCCCACAACATCCCTATAAACTTGGTCTGAGAGAGAATGACTGATCCCAAATGACTAAGGTGGGACCAGAACTCAAGGTTTCCTGGTTTCTAGGTTGGTGCCTTAACCCCTATACCAAACTGGCTGTCTTGTCTGAGGTTGCAAATAGGGACACCCACCAATGAATAAGATAGTTGGTTTCCTGAAGTTCTAATTGGTGGTTAACGCACTAATTCAAGAGACAAATCATTTCTCTAGTGTTTCTCAGCCTGGACTCCAACCAGCAGATTGACTGGGGAGTTGAAGTCCACATATCTTAAAAGTTGTCAAGTTTGAGAAACACTGCTCTAGCAGATGGCAAGGGATGGAATGACATGCCCAGTTGCGGTTCTATTGCCAGCTGTGAAACAAAACAGGAAAGAAAACAACTGCTCTCTTTAAGCCTGTATAATGTAATCCTTACATAAAAATAGATTGTGTGTCCATCTCAAATTTGTCCCATTGTTTTAAGGACACTTTGAACTGCATTTTGCTGGCCTTGTACAACATTAAACAAAGTAACAGCTTCTGTGACATTTCAGATAGTTTGAAAAGAAAGATCTTCATCATATACCACCTTAAATTTATGAATAGATATCAGCAATGTGGAAGTGTGTCAATTACCCCAAAAAGGGACAAGAGAATTTGCAATCAGAATTATTGGAACATGAATGAATTCTTAGTATACATTCATTACCTGTAATACATCATACATAATAATCTGGGTCTTCTGCAGCTTTTTCAAAGGCAACTACTAAATATTTTGCAAGCCCTGGAACTAGAATAATTGATATTATATGTATTGTTTTCACTAGTGGATATAATATGTGGAAGCATATCTTTCTTAAACATTTTAGAAGTCCTAAAGTAGGGGTGTCAAACTCAAGGCCCAGGGGCCGGATCTGGCCCGCGGGGTACTTAGATCTGGCCCGCGGGGCCACCCTGGAAACAGCAAAGAATGGCCTGTGATGCTTCTGCCAGTGATAACAGGCTCCTGAGTTCCATTTTCAGCTGCCATGGCCTCTTGCAACCCTCTGTCAGTGAAAACAACTCTGTTTTCACTGACAGAGGGTTGCAGGAGGCTGTGGCAGCCGAAAATGGAGCTTGGGCCACCACAGGCACCCCCGATAGGAGTGATGGCCACGCCCACCCTGGCCCCTCCCCTGAGGTCAAACACAACCCTAATGTGGCCCTCAATGAAATCGAGTTTGACACCCCTGTGCTAAAGGAAGTACCCAGTCTGCTGTCCAAATGTGACTTCTTCCTAATCAGCTCCAAGATGTTCCAAAATCAAGCATATAACATGAGATTTACCCACACATTTCCAAAACGTTCCATGATACAATGCATTTTATTTTCCTTTTTTCCCATTCTTTACATCTTTTGTCTTAATAAAATATTAAATATATATGATTTTCTAATTAAGATAATTTGCAAGCTCCCTTCCTTCCTACCAGGCTACCTTGTCATGTTTCGCTAGCTGCCCCAAAGCTACAGAATTGAGGAGACTAAAATGATTTCATTTTTTAAAAAAAAATTAAGTCAAAGGTTTAAGATTACATGTGCCTGTGTGGCCTTACAAGAATGTATCCATAAGTGAACTCTACTCACTTTTTTGGATGAGGGAGGAACATACTTTAGGTTTACAGGTTGATTTTGAGAGTTCTGTGTCCAATGAGGATTTGACCAATGAGATGGGAAAGGTCCAAGAATCCTCTTTCTTCCCCCATTCTCTTGCAAAAGGATAGAGAATTTAATTTTCATTTATGCGCTGTGAGTTTGCAGAGGAAATGGCTCCTTCATCTTTCTTGTCTTTTTAATGTGGTGTACATATAGTAATGCTGTGTTCCCCACAACAACCACCGCTTGAGTTGGGCTGAGAAGAAGGTCCCTTCCTTTCATGCCTAAGGAAAGACAGAATACCAGTCTCCATGTTTCTAGTGAAGCAGTTTAACTGCTCTACCAGATAAGAAACTTCTGGATAAACAATCCTTTCAAGAAACTTTAGAAAACACCTCCTTAATCATAATTTTTAAAAATGTGTTGAATGAAGACTTAAATGATCCAGGGATCTAGGCACCTGTGGTAATCAGCGTTAAATGAAGAAATTGTTATGATCTCAGGATGTCAAGACCCAAGTGGAGATTAAATCCAGATGTTACCATGAATATTTTATCATTTTTTGCTACTATTGATAGTAGCGAATGCCTGATTCTTCTAGTTATGTTTGGGCTAATGAAAGATAGCTCAGCACATTTGTTGGGATGCCAACTTGGGAGAAGCTGCTTTGCAAATGGACGAGGATCTCTCTGCTTTGGACAGGTATTCCTGACCAAACTTTTGACAGCATTTTTAATGACTACAAATCTCAGCATATCTATTAGCCTGTCTGACACTTCCAGCAATGCTTAGTTTTTAAAAACAGAAAATGTGCTGGATAAATAGAGATTCTATTTTTTTTAATATTAGCCAATATCCTAAATGAATTTAATCTGCTGAAATCCCATGGGTATGAAGCACAATGAAAAAATGAAGCTTTATAAGTGAATTATAATCAGATAATAAAGAAAAGAGGGAATGAGATTTTTTCTAATATTAAGAGCATGCTACGAAAAGACAATTTTCGTTGTTTTGGATATGCAATCCTAAAGTGGATAATTTTACAGTATTTAAAAAAGAGCCATAAATTTTTATAAGAATATTTTGCAGATTAATTAATCATTTATGGTTCTTTGAGAAACTATGGTGAACATGATGCAAATGCAAAACATAATAAATCACTGTATCACTAAATAATGGCAATACAGATAGAGATATAATGCCACATGTTACATATTAATGTATTATAATGAATTCTCTGTATAACAAATGCAGGCTTGGCTTTGAACCAAAGCAGCTACCTAGAGGGATTCTCTGCATGGCATCCCATTTAAATATCATAGAAGTAGATATTTAGCAACTTTTATACTTTCATAATGTTTGCATTGAGAAGGGAAGGTGTAGAGGTGAGGGGTGCTGAGCAGAAGAGAAAACCCAAATGGTTCAAAAAGCCAGGAAAATGGAGTTCATTTAACTATGGCTATAAGAATGGCTCTACATTTTTAATGGGTGTTTACTGAAAGAAGCCAAGCTAAAGACTCTATCAGAGTTTGCAATTGTATTCAACATTTGTGATTTGATATACTGCTTTCCATGACAATCTGTATGCCAGAAATAGTAAGGATAAGTTCTATCTTATCTGTTTTCCTGTCTTTATTACAAATAGAACATGATAGGAAGATTCAGCTTATATTAATAGTGTTATGTAAATTATATCAAGTATTCTCCAATACATGACTGTTTTCTCTGTTATTGGATTATTTTACATAATAAAGTATTTTGATATAGTTTACAAAATGTCCATAAAACTCTCCTGGTGGGAAGAAATTTTGAGGTAAACCAAACCCCCCCCCACACACACACATTTTCAAACTGGGCATCTATTACTAATGGTGATTGATATTAACAATAATATCAATGTTTGCATGTTTGCATCTGAAATTGTACCTTGAAAAAAAAACCCTATCAATTTGCCAGTAAGATCTGACTGAATGGTATCCTAGTCATTCTTTCCATGAATAACATTGAATGGATATTAATAACAGCAACAATGTAGCCTCAGGGATGGGATTAAAAAAAAGAATCCATATGACACCACATTTTTAAATACTGAAGGGATGACGTACAGAAAAAGATCAGGATCGTCTCTCTATTATTCTCAGAGTGCAGGACTTGGAATAATGAACATAGAAATGTCATCCACTAAAGTGTTGAGAAAATTTCCTTTACGATTAAAATAGATGGAAAATGGAACTGATTACCTAAAAAGAGGTGGAGTTGTCTTCATAGGACAAGTTCAAGCAAAGCTGGAGAGCTTCTTAGATTCCAGCACTGAGCAGTTGATTGAACATGACAGTCTAAATAACCTCTTCTAACTGTATAACTTCATGTAAAACACTAGGGCATGATGGCGAACCTCTGGCATGTGTACCACAGGTGGCACGCAGCACCCTCTCTGTGGACATGTGAGCCGTCGTTCCAGTTAAGCTCTGCCGGATATATGTGCACACCTCCCGCCGGCCAGCTGGTCATCAGGACTCTCCCACGCATGCACAGGGGTCGAGGCCTGTGTGTGTGGGGGGAGCAGGGCGTGTGCACATGCACGGGGGTCAGGGCGTGTGCAGGGGGCCACGAGTGCATGTGCAGGGGGCTGGGGCATGTGCAGGGGCCACATGCGCAATGCATTTTTGGGGTTTGGGCATGCGCGCATTCATGCACATGCGTGTGCTTTGGGTACTCGGTCCGGAAAAGTTTAGCCATCACTGCACTAGGGGTTTTAAGGAGGCTTCCACCATAGGTTGTTATCACCAAAGAGAAAATTCATCATTTATTTTAAACTTGTCTATTATTTTCATTCAGGTTTATTCCAAATGGAAGTGATTATTGTTTATATGATAAGTCTGCTTGAAAAGAGACACAAATGAATGTTCTGGGTTGCAAACTGTGTATTCACAGCCAAACTGTGTTTGGTGACATTAAAGAGGAATGGTTATGCTTTTTCTGGTACCAAAATTACTGTTGTGCTTTTGAAAGAGCAATATTTCTGAAATTTGGAACTTTTCATATGCTGGACTAGGTGCAATATTAAATATATCACTTCAGGGTTCCAGCTAGTATTAAATCCTTAAGACACTCAACCTTTCATTTTTCACTTGGATTGACCTGACAGAAGATTCTTAGGCAAACTCAGATTATTGTAGACAAGAATGATGCCTTAAACACATCTTAAATATTTTATTTCATACCAGAGATATAGGCATTTGATAAAAATATCAAACAGAGGAGACTTTTCTTCTCTCTGATATAAACTTGATGGGAAAATCTTCAGTCACCTATAGTTTTCACATCTATTGCTAAGAAACAAAAATAAGGGCAGTAAAAATAGAACCCAACCTAATGTTCTGCTTTGATGATCCTGTGGGGTACAGTGTTTAAAGGATTGAATTGCAACCAAGGAGACCCAGGATCGAGGCTCCACTTCAGTAAAAGTGCCGAATCATAGGATGATTATCATGTCCATAGCTAAGGGAACTTCCTCAGTAAGTACTGAGGACTATTTGGGAATTGGAAAAATCTGATCCTCCATCAAGGAGAATTAAGTAGTTGGAGATTAAAGTAACAAGGCAGTTGGACCAATAGTTTGAATTAGCATGAAATGGGTTCCTTTATTCTTTTATATTTATCTGAGGAAACATGCATACACACAAAAGAATTCCAACAGAAATGCAAGCATTGCATGAAATAACCCTACAAAACTGACATTGAAATCTTCTTTAATAGGTCTGACACAGCAAAATTTACCTCAAGGAAAAACTCACATTAAAAAGATAATCTTCTGTGTCACTAGAGCCATATCTCCTCTCCCACGTCTTTGCTCTGAAATAGATTTGCTATAGACACTTCCTGCTATTGCTCTGATCAAAAGGGACCAATTTCCCATCAGAGAATTGATAAGTAGCCTCAATCTTAATAATAATCCTGTCCTGTAATTTGATTCATGGTCCCAGAACACAGATTAATCCACTAAGCCTCTCTGTTCTTAGAAATGAGGGAAGAGCATGTTCTTTGTTGTATGGCTTCTCCAATGATATTTTGC
Source organism: Pantherophis guttatus (assembly GCF_059756535.1). Classification (NCBI taxonomy): domain Eukaryota; kingdom Metazoa; phylum Chordata; class Lepidosauria; order Squamata; family Colubridae; genus Pantherophis; species Pantherophis guttatus. The sequence goes on from NC_142068.1 coordinate 43,385,806, forward strand.
AAAATTAAAATAACCAGGAATGTTATGTGTTGGCTTGGTCAAATTGGGGCACTTTAGTGAAACCAGAAGCAGGAGTTATGCCAACCAGGGTTGGGTTTCAAAACCCCTCGCTACTGGTTCGCTCATGGGGGTGTGCACGTGCGTCTGGGTGGGTGGGTGAAGCCTCTCGCCGCCACCAGTTTGCCCAACCCGGGGTGAATCGGTAGCAACCCAACACTGATCTAACCATTCTCTCAATGTTGTCTTATACAAAAGAGCAGTGAAGAATGGAAAATGGTGTTAGAAGAAAGTATGTTTATGACTGAATTGGGACAGCCACTTCAAAAATAAAATAGCTAGGATTAGAAAGGAGGATGAGGGCACTTTTAATTCTGCAAAAGGTTTGAGCAAATTGCACTTCGTGTTTTTTCAACTCCATGCAAGAAGGTACAGTTAGATGGAATGGAAATGGAGTATGGAGCTTCAGTCTTCTACAACAGCTTTCCTGTTTACAAAAGGTTATTCAGCTACTATTCGTTTATAATTTGGCCCTGAATAGTGCTAAGCATAGTACTGCAAATTTCCCTTGCATTGCTTTATTACTGTTTTCAATCTGATAGCAAAGTAGCTTTACTCCTGCTCCCCAAATGTTGAACATTTAGTGAAGTTCCCATGGATGGAATGAGCGGTATTATGCCCTTACCTTAGCTCTGGCATTGGTTAAAGAGCATTTTCATTTTCAGAGTACAAATAATCTAAGAATCGCAGCTTCCCTGGTTTCCCATTCTTTAACTAAATTCCAAGAGAGAATACTTTTCATGTAACAGGCAAACAAAAGCCTCTTTCACAAGGAGAAAAATATATTGGGAAATTGAAGATGCAGCAGTACTTTCTTTCACAGATCTCAGCATTACAAAAACTGTCCATCTTATTTCTTAGGGTATTACTTACCCTGATGTGCATGTTCACATATACTATAACTTATTTTGGAACCATATTTCCAATATGTTGAGGTTTTGCTGGGATCAGTCAGACACCAAGCTGAGTTAGAATGAGAATTGTAGTTCTTTAGCAGAGCAGACTATCACATACATTGCATCAGCAATTCCCTTAAGAGACACATTACTTAACTTGACTGGGCTTTAGAAAGGTGATTAAAAGCTGGCCAAAGGTGTATAGAGGCCTTTGGTATAGAAACATTATGAAATGTCCCCTTTTGCAATGTAGCATTCTCTTTGAACTGAGTTGCTTGTTGTCCTTGGCACAGAATTGTGAGCGGTTTGTTCCTTGCTTGATTTCAATGTATGTTTAAAATCTTATTTTATAGAATAAGGTATGTAAATCACTTAGCTGCAATTGGAGCAGTATACAAACCCACTAAATAAGTCAAGTGATAGACAGAGTGAGTGACAACCATCATGTTATTATCACAAGGATGGCAATGCTATTTTTTCTTCATTTACTGAATTCAAAAACGAAAGTAGTCAAAAAGAGAATTAAAGAAGTGAGGTTCTTAGTGATCTCTGAGTGTGCTGCTTTTTTTTTTTAAGGTTGTTTCATTGCCAGCCTAGGTAGCATCAGCCGTATATGGGGGAATAAAGTTATCTATGGTGGTAATGAAATGTCTGCAGGAAGAAAAGCAAGCTTATAGAACCTACAACTCAACTCTCAGCTACAGATATTTTCCACTATTACAAAGAAAGGAGTGTTAGCGGTGACGGATTTAGCAAAGGCAATGGGTTAGTCTAAAGGGAAAGACATATTTGCTGCACTCCAGAGTATTAATGGTCATGGGGGATTTCAACCTGCCGTCCATGGGTGAGACGTCTGAGGTGGCTCGGGAGTTCATGGCTTCCATGACGGCCATGGATCTGACCCAACTAATTCATGGCCCTACGCACACTGGGGGAAACACACTGGACTTGCTTTTTGTCTCTGGACAGTGGTTGAGTGATCTTGAGATAGGGGATGTAGTCATTGAGCCCTTGTCATGGTCGGATCACTCTCTCCTTCGCCTTGACCTTCGTACCGCGACACCCCGCTGCAGGGAGGCGGAACCGATAAGATGGTACCGCCCCAGGCGCCTGATGGAACCCGATAGGTTCCAGACGGAGCTTGGGCCAATTCCTGAGGTTCTGGCTCACGCCTCGACTGGAGACCTAGTGGCCGCCTGGGATAGGGCGGCCGCTGGGGCCCTGGATCGAGTCGTGCCTTTGCGGCCTCTGACCCGGCGCGGATCTCGCCTGGCTCCTTGGTTTACCGAGGAGCTGAGGGAGATGAAGCGCCGGAAAAGACGCCTAGAGAGTAGTTGGAGAGCTAGTCTTTCTGAATCGGACCGGACACTGGTTAGATCCCATATTAGGACTTACCTAGTGGCGATAAAAGCAGCAAAATGTACTCATTTTACTGCTCTTATTGCATCATCAGATAATCGCCCGGCCGCCCTGTTTAGGGTGACCCGCTCCCTGCTCCACCAGGAAGCGCGGGAGGACCTGTTGGAGGGAAGAGCCGAGGACTTTGTTCAGTATCTGTATGACAAAATCACTCAGATTCGGGAAGGTCTGGACTCTGACTGGGTAGATCCAGCGAGAGTGACGGAGGCAGGTCTTGAGACTGTTATCTGGGATGAGTTTGATCCTGTGACCCCAGATGACGTGGACAGGATTCTGGGTAGATTGAACGCGACCACATGTTTGTTGGACCCGTGTCCCTCCTGGTTAGTGCTGGCTTCCCGGGAGGTGATGCGAGGCTGGCTCCAGGGGATTATAAATGCTTCATTGGGTGAGGGTGTCTTCCCCGCCGCCCTTAAGGAGGCGGTGGTGAGGCCCCTCCTCAAGAAGCCTTCCCTGGACCCGGCAATATTGGCTAATTATCGTCCAGTCTCCAACCTTCGTTTTGTGGCGAAGGTTGTTGAGAGTGTGGTTGCGGGACAGCTTCCCCAGTACCTGGATGAAGCGTCGTATCTGGATCCGTTCCAGTCGGCTTTCAGGCCTGGATACAGCACTGAAACGGCATTGGTCGCGTTGGTTGATGATCTCTGGAAGGCTCGGGACAGGGGCTGCTCCTCTGTCCTGGTCCTGTTAGATCTCTCAGCGGCTTTTGATACCATCGACCATGGTATCATGCTGCACCGGTTGGAAGAGTTGGGGGTGGGAGGCACCGTACTAAGGTGGTTCTCCTCCTTTCTCTCCGACCGGTCGCAGTCTGTGTTGACAGGGGGGCAGAGGTCAACCCCGAGGCCCCTCATATGTGGGGTGCCGCAGGGATCGATCCTCTCGCCCCTTTTGTTCAACATTTATGTAAAGCCGCTGGGCGAGATCATCCGTGGTTTTGGGGTGAAGCACCATCAGTACGCGGATGACACCCAGCTGTACATCTCCACCCCGGACCACCCCAACGATGCCCTTGAAGTGATGTCCCAGTGCCTGGAGGCCGTACGGATCTGGATGGGGAGGAACAGGCTCAGGCTCAACCCATCCAAGACCGAGTGGCTGTGGTTTCCGACGTCCCGATATAGTCAGCTAATGCCATCGCTGACTATTGGGGGCGAATCATTGGCCCCCACGGATAGGGCTCGCAACCTGGGTGTCCTCCTGGATTCACGGCTGTTGTTAGAAGAGCATGTGACGGCCGTGTCCGGGAGGATTTTTCATCAGGTTCGCCTGATCCGCCAGTTGCGTCCCTATCTAGATCGGGACTCCCTACACACAGTCACTCATGCCCTCGTTACTTCTCGTCTGGATTACTGCAACGCTCTCTACATGGGGCTCCCCTTGAGGTGCACTCGGAGGCTCCAACTGGCGCAGAGTGCGGCCGCGTGGGTTGTGATGGGAGCGACATGGAGTTCCCATGTGACACCTCTCCTGCGCGAGCTGCACTGGCTCCCGGTGGTCTTCCGAGTGCGCTTCAAGGTTCTGGTTATCACCTTCAAAGCGCTCCATGGCTTAAGACCTGGTTATTTACGGGACCGCCTGCTACCACCAATAGCCTCCCACCGGCCAGTACGCTCCCATAGAGAGGGGATCCTCCGGGTGCCGTCGGCCAAACAATGTCAGCTGTCGGCCCCTAGGGGGAGAGCCTTCTCTGTGGGGGCACCTACGATTTGGAACGAGCTCCCCCCGGAGATACGTAGGATCCCGGATCTGCGCACCTTCCGCCGCGCGCTTAAGACCTTTCTATTTTATCAAGCTGGCCTGGCCTAAATCTTCCCCCTTTTTAAATGTGGAAATTTTAAATTTTTAAATTTTAAATTCGTCTTTTTATAGGGGTATGGGTAAGGCATTTTAAATTGGGGAGCCATTTTAGATTTAATTCTGTTTTAAACGTATTTTAATTGTTTATATTGTATGTTTTTAACTTTGGCTGTTCACCGCCCCGAGTCCTTCGGGAGAGGGGGCGGTATAAAAATCTAATAAATAAAATAAATAAATAAATAAATATTAAGACTTTGCAACCATGCCTATATAATAATATGATCTCCTTGGCTCATGGACTTCACAAGAATAGAATAAGAAGGAAGAATATTACTAATTTCATAATTGAAATATAACCCTTCCGACTCCATCCTGAAGGAGAAAATCATTATATTCAACCAGTGTCACTCCCTGCTCCATGTTCCTTAGCTGAAGTAGGGACCTCTTACCTGTTAAAATATTGCAAAGTCTTTAGAGTGAAAAACATAAACAAACGGATACTGTTGTGGATCACGTTGAATTGCTTAACAGCTAAATCAGGCTGGAACACATTTAGGGAACTGGCAAGCTTAGCCAAGATATTTCTTACTAAAAAATTGATACAATAAGCCATAAGCAATAAGCACGACATTTTCTCCAATAAGCTTCATCCCTCTGCCATTCATCTCAAAGGGAGGGGTTATAATCATGCTTTCACAATAATATATTATTAAGTCTCCTGAAATGTATAAAGCTGATAAAAAAAAAAAAGAGGGGAAGGTCCTCATCTTAATAATTTTCTCCCATTAATTATTTTCCTTATAAATATTTCAGAAAACTTTATGGTTTCCATTTCTTCCTAATACTGTTTGGAGGGAGTTTTCATTCTAATTACTGGTCTGAACATTTTTTCTTCCATTAGTTAGCTGAACCATCATCTATCTCACAGGAATTGCCTTATCTAAGGCATGGGCTCCTTCTCAATCTGAATGTTTTAAACTAAACTCCCAATAAATAAAAAGTAATTGCCATTTATAGCTTTCACCTCTTCTTGCCAGAGACATCCGTATACATATGCATATATGAATGAAAGTCTGAAGATTGGACTATCACAATGGAACAAAGCTTTCACAAGTGAGTTTGGGGCTACAGTCACTAATTGCTTGCTGTAACCTGAAGCTTGTTGTGTGGATAATATATTTGGCATTAAATAATTAGTTTTGTTGGTGCTTGTCTGTTTGCTTAGCAGAAGCCTGGCTGAGGCTGGGATCTGCAGAGTGCTAGGCTGAGATAAGCAGTGTTGCTAGGATGAAGAAAGGACTGATACATGGTGACAAAGCTGGAGACAATAAAGCTGGAGACAGGCATCTCGTATTCGCATGACATGTAAAAGAGAATGGGGGCCAAGCAATCATCTGGAGACAGGTCTTAAACCAAGGACCTGCAGGAGCAATTTTATACCAGAAGTCTTCGAGGGGTGTCAAGGAAATGCATTTGGAATAACCGGAGGAACCTCCTGTGACCTGTGCATAGTGCATTCATGAGCGTGCCTGAATTTCATGACCATAATAGTACAATTGGTCCTTGACTTGCAACTATGATAGAGGTTAGAATTTCAGTCATAAGTTGCTGCTCTCATAAAGTAAGACACCAGGTGACTGGAGTCAATTTTGTGACCATTTTTATGACAATCATAAAGCGCGTCATCATGTTTATATAGTGGATTAGGTGCTCATGAAACAAATCATGGGGTTGTTAAGAGAATCCAGCATATTCAATCAATGTCTTTTTGCCAGAAACTGGCAAAAAATGTGAGAAACTGGCAAAAAATAGTCACAAATTGCAGTCACCTGACTATGGGATGCTGCAACTGGTCATAGATGTGACCGTGAAGTGGGGGAGATGAGTAGCAGTTGTAGCTTCAAAAACAGGTTGCATATAGCTTTTTAAAACTCTGTCCTAACTTTGAACAGTTGTTAAGTGACTGGCTACAAGTCGAGGTCTATCTGGAGTAAGTATGAATCCAATAAAAAATTAGCCCAATATTAAGGATTCAAAGCTAGGCCTTTTCAGGCCTACCACATAATTCTGGTTCACCTTGAAAACAACTTGATAGCAAGAGAAGGTAGATGTATTGCAAGCGGAATATGGAGAATCAAAAAAACTTCTATTTTATGCAGGAACCTCATGAGCACATTATGGAAACTTATTTTTGGCCCTGTTAAGGTCAACAAAAAAGGAGAGGATGCATTTTGCTTGTTTCCCTTCAGCTTGAATTAAAAAGATGGCCCTTGTAAAAATCAAAATCATATATAATGATGAAAGTTGAATAATATGGTTTGTTCATCCATGCAAATTTATATATAACTATATTAGAGACATTGCTATTTGAAGCTCATAAAGGTTGGTCTGCATCTGTTGAAAAATCCTGGAGAAACTGGGACCAATTTTTATTTGCCACCTGCCATCTGATCTAGAAGTCAGCAGAGAGGAAGATGTGTGAAAAGTAGATGGCAACTACTGTGTTAGGAGAATAATAAGACACTAATGAAGTAGTCTAAGTAAGACATATATTAATTAACAAGATGTGTGCAGGACAAAACAGATGGCACCTTTTCTATCTCCCATAAAGGAATATAATTGTAGTAATTGGCACTTGCACTTTAGGGGGGTGTTTTGTTTTGTATCCCCTCGTATCCAATGAATAATCTGCAAAGTGTATATTTTAGAATGCTACAGGCACAAAAAAAGTGAAAGAAGTGTGACATAGTGAAAAGAACAAGTTTGGTCACATAATTTTTAATGACTTAAAAGAGTAACCCATTAGCATTTTCCAATGAAAAGAATCTAATAAAGCTAAACTTGATTAACCCAAAGGTTATATATAAACAAATTGGTTCAAAGCAATGAGAATAAAATAATATTTAAAACAGGGTTTTGATTACCCCTTAGTTTCTATTTCTCCAAGGAAGATTCACAAACTGGAGTTTCTTAACAGTTAGTAGATGGAAAAAAGTATTCTTTTTGGCATGAAGTTTCCTTGACTTTCCTTTGCATATATCATAGTTATAATTAAACAATACATTTGCTTTAATATTCATCACACTTAATACATGCAGAGCTCCTATAAACCAAGATTTGTAGCCAGTTAATACATCCTACTTAAGATGCAAGCTGCTTATTATTAAGTGCAATTTATGATGAAGCTAATGTCATGAGTGAACTCAGCCAAGTTTGGCAAGGAAAAAAAAAAAGTTAAGAACCAGACGGAAAATCCTAGGAAGATTGAACTCATGGTTTTGTGATTCGTTCTTTGTCACATTAAGGATAAATAAGCTCATTTAGACAAATTAAATGTACCCTAAAACTGGAACCTCACTTAAAATAAAAAGGGCATGAACTAATTAAATAGGTCTGGCTTCTCTATGTCACCATCTACAAAGTAGAAGCCCAAATATTATTTTGCTCTTTTCTTAGTATCCTGAACAGTAATTATATGCATTAATGAAAGCAAAAATAAAGTTATGTACCACAGTGACTCAAGCCAGTGAAACCTTTTGTGGGATTGAAAACCATACTTCACCCTTGGAATCAATAGAAGGTTATACTTTGAAAAATAGATGCAGCTTCAGTAAAACTGGTGCAGCTATTACCCCCAATGTAACTCCAAAATCAGAAGATATTCTTGAATTACTCTAAAAACAGCCTCTCACTGTTCACCCAGACTCCACTTGCCTTCCAGAGATTATGGTATATTATATTTGGGGAAGGGAGAGCAATGGCTTCATTTTAGAGCCATAAGGTCTTTGTAGATGCTTTCTAAAGTCCAGTCAACCTTTCTCTATCTACAGGATCTTGCATTTGTCAGATTTATAGCTACTGGATATAATACTGAGAAGGTCACAATATATTTGGATTGTTACTTTCCGTGGTAATTTTACAATATGATTGTATTTTCAATATACTGTGATTATAGGCTGCATTGACATTAATTCGTTTGGCACATAAACAGCAACACCATTTTCTCTGACATATTTGCTATAATCATAAGCAGTTACATGTTTTGGTATTTTGTATCTAGCAGTATATTAAGAATGTTTTTTGCTAAAGACATACTGGTAGGTTGATTGATCTATTTACAATGGATGTCTGAAGACTGAAAATTGAAGGAATCAAGCTAATATTGTATGTTATTAGGATAAGACTTTGGATTTTTAAAGATTGACTTCTAGATTTATAGTTCTACTCGTGTGAGTGCAGGTAAACATTCATTCATCTATCCCAGCTCCTTTCTAATTCAGTTCTGAAAGGAGTCTAACGAGTTCAGACAGAGACCAAGCACTTGGATTTTAGGAAACAGAGAGAGAAGCCAGAAAATGATTTATACGAAGCAACTTGTTAATCTGTCTACTTGTACACTTTGTTCTGAATGAATCCTTAAGGTGCCACAAGGCTCTTTGTTGCTCTTGCTGTAAGAGAATAAGACGTCTACACTTTTAGGCACTAAATTTCATATAATACTTTCCAATTCTATTCTGAGTAAGGAGTTGTTTCCCATTCTGATTTTTTAAATAAATAACACAATAGTCTTATCTGATCTTTGGATATGGAAATCCTGTCTTTGTTATCCAGTTATTGGTTTTGTACTAGCTATTTCTGGCATTTTAATTCTGTTCCAGCATTTCCCTACCTCCAGTGATGAAAATAAGAGCTATTTATTCCTTTCCTTTATCATATCTCTATTCCTATTTGTCTTCAGAAAGTTCTGATATATATCCTGAGTAATTCTTCTGATTTACAAGATTCTGATCAGAGATGGTTTCTCTATATAAATCAGGTCTCACTTTCCCTAAAAAGAGCTATTAAGGTCCTGGAAGAAGTGTAACATATTGACTAATGATGGAAGCAAAATCTGAAATGTTTAATTTAGATTATAAACTTCTCTGGGGTAAAACATTTCATCCCAATTTGAGACAAGCCCAAATTCCTTCCAACTGAGTACTGAGATTCTTGGTATGCATGTACTTGTGTGTGGGCATGTCCGAGCATGGGCAGCGCTCATAGCATTGCTGCCAGACATCAATAGTTCTTCCTCCTTTCCCAAGAACTCATCTCAAACTCATTTGAAGAAAAAACAGTGCTGAAGAAAGCCAGATGTCTGTCTCACTTTACCTCTTTCTGGCATCTAAAATGCTGCAATAGCATCAACATTTTGCAGGATTTCTTCTTTTGAGATGCTCCCACTCTAATATTCTAAGTGCTAAGAATAAGAAAAGATAAACTTCAATCCTTTGCCAAATTAAATTGGTTCCCTGAAGCTTTTCATCTCCATGCTGATTTTCTCTCATTTTCAGTTCAGAATCGGTCTTCTGTCATAATTTTACATTTCAGATTAAAGGCATTTTACTTACTCAAATTTACAGGATTTTATTTTAATAATGTGTATATAATCTATGCTATTTTGCAGCATCTCTTCAGGGCATCTAGGCCAGGTGAGCTGCTCCTGTATATAACCACAAGCAATGCCACATCGAGTGATATGGTTATTGCACCTCTTCTCTAGTCCATCACTTCTCTTACAGCTTTGCCTTTGCAGTTATAAGCAGATCTCAATATCATTTTCCTGCTCCCCCTCATTTCAAAATCAAATTTGACTTAAATCGTTCCAAATGCCTAGAGACTTTTTGTCAATTTCTGTAGGCTTGATTTGCAAGATTGTACCAGCCTGGCTTTTCAATCAAATTTTCAAATCTTTTGAACGACCCCAGGCCACTCAAATAACATGAGGAAGATGTGGCTAGAACTCTCTGGGCAAGTCCTCAGTATTACTTCCAGCAAATATTAAATACTGCAAATCTCATTAACAGTGCCAGGGTAGACTCAAAAAGTTTTATTCTTCTTTGTTACAGCATCCTGATTTGTGCATGATTTCCATTAGCCAAAGATGTTGACCAAAAAGTATAGAACATCACTGAGGAATAATGCCAGAATCGAGTTCATTCTTTTCGCTGGCAACAAGTAGTGCTTTAAGTTTCTAGCAAGAAAATGGCCATAGAAGATTATATGAGAACTTCCAGTTGTACTACTAACTAGTTTGAGACAAGGAGTCTTAGGAATTCAGGGAAGATTGCCAAACCTCCTTCCTTGTTGCAATTTCTACTGAATGTTCAGAAAAACTTTTGGTTATTTGCATAATTATACAGAATGCTGCAAACAATGAAATAGAAGCAAACCATGTTACCCTACATTAATATGCAGATGGCTATTAATACTGTACCATATTTCTATATTACTAAAGATGGAATAACTTAATGGCTTTATGGGCTTTCTGCAAAACTGGTCATTAGTGAGAAAAAGCTTTTGCATTGGAAAGAAAAGCTTTCCATTAATAGAGTTACAGTGGAACACCAACAATTATGAGTTGGTCATATGTTTACTAATGAACACAAAGCTTTGAGCAAAGAGGAGATCTTTATCCCTGTCATAGCAAAACTAAAAGACTAGGATGGCTGTAGATCTTTTTGGGACACATTTGCACATAATAAAATGTACAGAAGTAAAATCCAAACCAATCATTTCATTGTTGGAACAAAATTAAGGTCAAAAGTGAATAATATTTTATTTGCAACATGATAGCATCCACTTCTTTTTCTCTTTGTTCGTTTCTTTAAAACCTGAATATTCAAAAGCTTATATCAGAAGATTTTATTGCAGCCTTTGCCAATCTGGCAATCTTCAGATGTTATGACTACAGGGTATACAATGACAATAAAATTATTATTATTATTTTTTACAATAATTTCTTTGAGCAGATCCATCTAGGAAGCAAGACATTCCAGAGAGGAAGCAAAACAGAAGCAAACATTCACTCAGAAATTGTTTTGAATTCAAACAGCAGCATAAGAAACTGTAGACTTAGGTCTTAAATACTGAAGTGCTTTGATGACATGCAGAATGGAAGTAAGTAAAGAGGCTGCCAATTGGTTTTCTGTGCCTAGTATTTTATTTCTATTCAGGCCATCATCCCTGAGGTCAGATGCATATACTAAACTAACTAAAGATGACAAATTGTTATAAATCTAGCAACCACTGCTCTATGGCCCCATAGGAGTTGTAGTCTTTTCATCCCCTTTTTGCTTTGGTCTGAACATGAATGAGTATTACATCTCCCACCAGGCTTTTCCTTCTCATCATACATATAGAACAAAAACAAAGGGGAAAAACATTCAGCATTGTAACCTCCTCATTAGACATTTGCAGGGATGAGAACAATCCGGGTTGTTGGCCTTTAGGTTTCTCCCAACTACAAAGTCGGGGTTTTTTCCAATGTCTCAGCACCTAATAACATAAAGCTGTTGTCTGTGTTGTCCAAGAATGCCTATAGTAGACTTTCTTTCTTCCAGTTTAGAACAAACTATTGTTGGTCAGCATTTCTAAAGTGGCACCAAGTGCTTTATGCTCTGTAACAGGTCTACAGACCATAGTTTGACCATACTTCCAATCTTAGAGGCTAACAGCAAATCAGAATGGTAAGCAACGATTTATAATAAACTGGAAGTTCCACAGAGTGCTACATTCATCTCACACCTCACCTTCACATTCTGATACTGCTTTAAGCACTAATGAAACAGACAATTTAACAGACCATTAAGAGAAAGAGGGATCTATGAAACCTGAATATCTGTAAAATCCACAAATGATGTGAATTATGTCATATACCTCCATTTGTTATTTCAATACCAAACATATTAATTAAAATGTCACTTGAAGCAAAAATGTATGTGAGTTGTACAAACTATTTGAGAAACTTATTTGAGGATAATATCCAAGATAAAAATATGGTCCACCTGTACTTTAAAGACTTCTAGATTACGGTATTATATATTATATATGTATTATATGTCATAGGTAGATTTAGACAACTAATCTAATTTAGAAATAAGAAAGACATAATAGTTTATTTGGTCTTCAGATTATTTTTAAAATATACAGATAAAGAAATACACATTCAGATTTTTTTTACAAGAGAAAATAACTGAAGCCACCTGATTATCTTTTTTCCGTTGTAGTATTAACAAAGAATAATCCTTGTTAAACAAACATTGTTCAAAGGTTACCCCAATTTATACTATTCTGCATCTTATGCCAAAATATAGCTATAACCAACAATTTTGTAACATCACTCCCACTTAAAACAAACAATAAATAAGCAATAAAATTAAAATGGAAAAATATTACCAGAAAAGGAAAGAAAAGAAAAGGTTGTAAGCTTAACACTATACTTCTAAAAGTACTGGAAGAAACCATGCTGAGATATTTTTAAATAAACCCCTGCCCCCTTCAAATAATAAAATAAAACTATTCAGTTACAGGGAGCACAAAAAAAAAAAAAAAAAAGCTACATGACAGGTCCACTTCTATATCTTATATAATATGAAAAATGTAATTACACGCATATAATTTCTGTAGGCCTTCTTTCCCATACGGTACAATGTTTTCAAGGAGCACCTCTTTAGACAGAAGAATACAGCTTATTACACATGCAAATATATGTGTGAATTTGCTGAAAGAGGGTGGGAAGATTTGCAGCTGAGCAGGTTAATGATAAAAGCTCTAGCATTATTTTTTTGTTCAGCCAAGCCATGCAGCTGAAAATCCTGGAAAGCTTGAAGGACAGCAAGGAGCAGGAGAGATTAAAAAGAACAAAGGCGTTTTGGCTTCTTAAAATATTTCTACCAGTCTGATAGCAGCAGTGGTAGCAAAGGCCACTGGCAAAGGGTGGGAGTCTGGAATCTATGTCTCCTTCATCCCACCCTGCTCCCAGCTGATACCATGAAACATTCAGGAAAAAAGATACTGGGCAGATAGCAAACTATACCAGGAAGAAGGAAGAACTGGATATCAGACTGAAAGATATCCTGCTGTGATGGAGAGGTAGAAAAAGAACAACAGTTGTGCAAAACAGATTTTTTTTTTTAAAAAAAGTGAAGGCTGAAAATCTTGTACCCCTTCATTTTCTTTCTCTCTCTCCCCCCCCTTTTGATTTCTCAAGAAACAGCTAAGTACTTTGAAAAGACTCTTCATCATGAACCTTGGTGCAGATGGCTTCTGATCCCATTCTGAGGCACTGTTGTTTTTAATACAGCTGTCACTTAGACTCTCTTTGCTGATTTAACAGAAAAAAGGGGAATGCTAATCTATTTCTGCCTAAGGAAGCACACTGCCAGTGACAGCCACCCACTGGGGACGTGGGACTGTTTCAGATATCCTGCTGGCTTTGAGAGAGGCCCGGCCCTTTAAACTGCTTTCACGCCACATTTACACCCTGCCTAGCAGAAGCGGGGGAAGAAGAATCTAGGGCTGTCTGACTGAGGCCCAGTGCTACCAGAAATAGGAAGAGGGCTGCTCCTATTTTTACCCTGCCTCCTCTCTCTCTGTGACAAGAGAAAAGAACAGCAAGGTTCACTCAATGCAAATGTGGCTGGCGAGGAAAGTGAATAACCTTCAACTGTTCCTTGGTGATCTCAAAAAGATAATAGGCCCACATTTGAATGCTGAACAGACTTGGACTCAGTTATAGAGACTCTATAAGCCTCCCTTAGAAGCTAAGTGATTACAGCATCTTGAGCAGCATCATTATATCAGCTCTTTCCTTGCATTTTCTTCTCTTTGTTTCATTCTGAGCCACATCCTAGCTCACAACTGATGATTCTTTAGCTTTTGCTTTAATGCTTTATATTACCTCATCATTCTAACATTCATCAAAGGGCTGACATCACCTATATACAGGATTCAGTTGTGAATATGAGCCCCATATCATTTGGGGTATATAACTGGGCTTTAGGCTGCAATATTTGATGACAGCACACTTTTTAGAAGTGCTGGAGGAATCATCTTCCTCTCTTTCTGAAAGAGCTGGATATAACCCTCAGCAGTAAAAATGGCCCTCAGTTGAGACAGCTGTAAATACATCCTTGAAGGTTTAGGCTAAACACAGGGGAAGCAAATGGTCTGCATTCAGTTTCCTTTTGTCAAAGCCTGGAAACAAAGCCAGTATCTTTTAAGAATAAGGGATAAAGAGAAGAATAATAATGAAAATAAGTTCTTGGAATTTATATAACTTTTCCTCAGGTTTTATTCATATTGTCTTGCTTTGTAGATAATATTTAATCAGTATTTTAAAACAAGGCTTTATAGACTTCAATGGCATAGCTAAACCAGCATGGTTTGTTGAACAAGTGACAATGACCTGGTTTATACATTGTGCTAAGCTCAAAGTAGACATACTTTCACTATGGCTTAGCATAATATGAAAACTAAACTATGATTCTGACAAACTTGACAAATCCGCAACCAGAAAAATAACACAAACAAAACTCCTAATTCTAACCAAAATCAATGTGCTGAGTTTCTTCTCAATTTAAACCAATTTCTAGACATGACATCACCACACAACCCTTAAGAGTTCTATATGGGCCCTTAATTAAGATTTAGCAATTAAACTTGCTAAAAATAATAGTAGAATTGATGAAATACTGAGCAGAGAAAGGAAAATGAGTCCCTTTGAACTCAGATCTCAGTTAGAAAAAGTGTCATAACGATATTAACTTAGCCGAGGAACCAGGGGTGAAATCTAAAATTTGTTACTACTGGTTCTGTTGGTGTGGCTTGGTAGGGGAGTGTAATGTGACTGGGTGGGCATGGTCAACTTTTTTTTTTTAACTTTTAAAAGCATTTTTTCTACAACCTTAAGATGTTGCAGAAAAAAATGCTTTTAGAAGCTTCTGATGATCAGGCAACTCAGCTGGGATCGCCAGAGGCTTTTATAGGCATTTTTTTTTCTGCAGCCTCTTCGGCTGAAGAGGATGCAGAAAAAAATGCTTTTAGAAGCTTCTGACGATCAGGCAAGTCACTTGGGATCATCAGAGGCTTTTAAAGGCATTTTTCCCCCTACAACCTCTTCGGCTGAAGGGGTTGTAGAAAAAATGCTTTGAAAAGCCTCTTACGATCCCAGCTGAGCCGCGCGATCATCAAATGATCATTTGATGATCATCAGATCATCAAAAGTTTTTAAAAAACTTTTAAAAGCATTTTTTTGGCTGAAGAGGTTGTAGAAAAAATGCTTTTAAAAGTAAAAAAAAAAAAAAACCAGCCTCTGATGATCGCACGACTCAGCTGGGCATGGTGGGGCGGGCGCAGGGATTTTTGCTACTGGTTTTCCGAACCACCCGCCGTCATCGCTACTGGATTGGGTTATCTGGTCCGAACCGGGATCATTTCACCCCTGCTAGGAACTAGTATGCAAATAAAGCAATTACAGACTCACACTGGCTGAGAATTCTGGGCTCTGCAATCCCAAAGTATTCATAAGGTGTCAAATTGGGAAGCTGTTAGAAGCTGTTAAGAACATATCTATTTCTAAAGGATGAAAGATGTTATGCAGTTAAAATATGTTTATCTAATGACTATGCATAGAGTTTGAGCCAGACATAAACCTGAAAGAGAACAGAGCAGTTTCTTTAGACATTTTAATTAACAGTGAGAGACAAAAAAAAGCACTGAGCATTTTGTCAGGTGTTTTGAAGGCAACTGAAAGTTAGTTTAAGTGTGGCAGAAGCAACAGTAACTTCAGCATGAGAAAAGTGCTACAGTTTAAATGCGCATAATTACCATCCGTTCCGCTACTAGGCACGTACAATGGAAGTAAAGGAGTGAGTGACAGTTGCCTGGAATTAAGAGACAGAGAAAAGAAAAGCCAACTGGTTCCAGCTCCCTCCCCTTCCATAATCAAAAGTCACTAAGTATAGGAAGAGGAATGCATTGTGCAACCCTCAGACCATCTTCACAGTGAATTTACTACCTGACAATCAAAAAATAAAAGCACTAGAACTGATAGACTGTAGTCTCCTCCCTACTGCCACCAAAGGGGGGATGAGGAATGGAAAAAAAAATCCTAGCTTGAGATCCTCTAACAAGTTAATTCAACTGGGAGACTTTTCTAGGTTTCTGTTAACCCAACCCTTGAAAGAAGCAATACTTTAATATGTGTGCTCCCAAAAGTGGTTGTAAAAGTCAGGACAATGATCAGATGACACCAGGGTTACAAAAAGCTCCAAGACTATTCTAATGCACTACTGGAAAGTAATCCAAAGTGAGACACAGAACAGTTTCTGCATGCATTGGTGAGCAAGTTGCATCCATGTATGTCAAGAACTGCAGGTCTCTGGGAAGTGCACATAAGAAAATCCTCTAAAGACAGGACTACAAATTTTACCTTGCACTGTGTGGATTTTGACATCATTGGTTTGTCTCTTGAATAAGCCATGATTGGCTGGATACATATGTCTAAGCTATAAATGATAAATGTCTCTGTTCAGAGAAGATGCTATGCCAGCCACTTTATAACTTAAAGCAGTGTTTCCCAAACTTGACCCTTTGAAGATGTATGGACTTCAACTCCCAGAATTCCTCAACCAGGCATACTGGTTGGGGAATTCTGGGAATTGAAGTCCATGCATCTTAAAATAGCCAAGTTTGGGAAACACTGACTTAAAGTAATGTATGAACCCAAACCATTTGTATGCCTACTTCAATTTATTGCCTTTATTATGTTACCCAATATTTATCTTTCCACACCAAGTCTTACTGTAATTTTTAGTAAGGATAAGGGCACATCACTGACCAGTTTTGCTAGATTGTTATTAAGAGGTTTCTTTATTGATCACTA
Organism: Pantherophis guttatus; assembly: GCF_059756535.1. Lineage (NCBI taxonomy): Eukaryota > Metazoa > Chordata > Lepidosauria > Squamata > Colubridae > Pantherophis > Pantherophis guttatus. Next base: position 43,402,684 of record NC_142068.1, read on the forward strand.
GATTTCAGTAGATTTCCTACTTAGTAGTAACAAGCTAAGTAATTGTTTATCATGTTTTGGGCTTTGAGTCAAGGCTGTTTGTCTGCCAATACTCCACACAGATTGTGAGCTACCAAAAGACTTGTTTCTATTAAAAAAAAAATTATCCTCAATTTTATTTTTTGTGTCTAGATCTGCTCGGAGATGAAAAACTGAGTTCCTTCATATGCTAAGCTATATTTTTGGCAATTTAACTGTGCAAAAAAAAAAAAAAAAAAGTCAAAGACTTGGACTGAATTACTCCAGGCACAGAATATTGATCCATAGATGTTTAGGTGAGTGTCTTCTCAACTATATTAGTAAAAAAGTTAATTTTCAAAAAAGATCTGCTAGGAATACACCTACTGGTAGGTTGGTAGTGAAATGTCTGCAAGAAAACAACCAAGCTCAAGGCGTACCAAGGATTCCTTAAGGGGTTTTTTAAAGCTTTTTTTTTTTTTCCTGAAACAGACTATGGCTTTTTATTTTGAAGCTAACTATTTATTTGCAACGTTATATGAAATATTATATGTAAGTCTTGGTGTATTCGGGTCTTCTCCCGTGTATGATTGAGAGCACTTTGGCAACATTTTGGCAGAATCTCATCTGCCATCATCAAGCTTATGCAAGGGGTCTTCTCCATAAGCCTGATGATGGCAGATGAGATTCTGCCGAAATGTTGCCAAAGTACTCTCAATCATACACGGGAGAAGACCCGAATACACCAAGACTTACATACCTGTACCCGTGAAAATCTACAAAAACAAATATATATATATATAGATATATAGATAGATAGATAGATAGATAGATAGATAGATAGATAGATAGGATTTGTATGCCGCCCTTCTCCCGAAGGACTCAGGGCGGCTCACAACAATAAGAAACAGAAAATACAAAAGTTAAAAGACAAATTAAATCAGAATATCCAATAAATAAGGTTAAACGTGGGAATACAAATTCAAATTCAAGATTTAAGAATTTAAAAAGCTACAAAATCAGTTTAAAAAGCTACAAAATCAGTTTAATCAATAAAATCAGTTTATTTATTATATATAAATATATAATAATATTAATATATAAAAATATATAATAAATATTAATTTTCCACTACTTCATACATTTCCCTTGACATAGGAGAAATTTTAACAACTTCTAAATGCTTTTCATATCCCTAGCCATATATCTCTGGAAGACTTGCCAGTTTCAAGGGAATGCAACATGTGCAGTAAAATTCAATCAAGTAAATAATGGACCTCCACTTTTACTTAAATTTTTTTTTTTGCTTATGGTCCAAATCTATGTAAGACATACCTGGCATTCGCTGTTTTTTCAGCCAGGCATTTCGTTTCATTGCCATTTATTTGAATTTTGTGGTATTGCCAGCGGATTTTCTTTTTGAAGATTTAACATTTCTGATTATCAATGCAACAATGCCTACCAAAAGCTTTTCTTACTAACTCTTTAATGATACAAACTTGCACTTTGGGAAGAACTTTAATTCTCTAACTTGGCATCCTCAAGATATGTTGGAACAATATTACGTGTTGGCAATGAATTCTGGAAGATGTAGTTCCAACACATCTGGAAGCTGCAAGAATTGAAAAGAGTAGGATAGAGAACTGCTGCAGAAGTGCCATTGGCACTGAGTGTGCCTGTTAAGTTATAATAAAGAGAATAATGCTTCAATTTTAAATCAGCTTTATAACTAGAAGGCCCAAGTTACTGTTTATCCTGTTTATTATTGATCTCTACTCATTATTCTTTCAACTGCCAGTTGGGCAGATAAGGAGTTTTGAGACTACGTAATGAACATCCTTTCATAAGAGAAAGTTAAGAAGAAAGGGAAAAAAGAGAGAATATGAAGGAGTTTTTTGAACTGCAACAGAGATATTTAATACATTACAAAACAATGTGGTTAGAATGTTCTTTATGGTGTGTAAACTGGAATGAAAAACACAACAGTGGCTAAGGAACTGGAAAATATCAATTTATATTCTAGTACTAAAAAAGGAGTGCTAAAGAATGCTTAAACGACTGAACAATTGCACATATTATATTCTAGTAAGATATCCATTGTGATCTTCAACTAACACTTGAACAAGAGCCTCGTACACTGTACACTGTACACTTGTACACTGTCTCATACAAGATGAAAACAGAAAAGATGGGGACAAACCAAGATTATCAACTGATGGATAGTGGAAAAGGTAAAGGAATTCTAAAAAAATATTTCTTACATCGATTATTCAAGGTTTTAGTCTGGGTTGACCACAACAAATTGTCTTTATCTCATCTGACTAACAAAGAATTTAGAATGAAATATGGAATGAAATATTAATTAAATGGTTCAAAACTGGAAAAGAAGTATAGCTATATATTTAGCATATATGCAGAATATATTGTGATTAGAAGAAAGAGGAATAAAAAGAGAAATTAGAATTAAAATTTGCTGGGTGAAATATCAAATATCCTAAGCATGCTGGTATCTTTTTGATTGCTGGAAGCAAGGAAGGTTTAAGGAACCTCTTTTCTGAAGATGAAAAAGGAGAGTACAACAAATGGTGCAATTTTTTTTTTTAAAAACACCCTGAGATTAAGGCAATACCAAATCAGTATTTGGTATAGGGAAACTAATAACTGGCTTTATCTTTCCAGACATAAACTGAAGGAAAGAGATTATAATGACAAATCTGCAACCCCCAATGTCAACACTTTGAGCTAGGCCAGGGCAGGTTAGGAAACAGAGTTAGTAAATCCACAGAATTTAATGGAACTCTACTCTATCAATATAGATTTTAGTAACAGCATCTTAAAAGCCTGACAGCATTTTCTCTCTCTCCCTCTGATACCAAATAAAATGCAGGTAGAATCAGCTTGCCTTCATTCGTGAGAATCAGTTTAATTTTTTTTTTTTTTACTAGCATTGTCTTCCTGTGCTGGATTTAAATCGTATTTTTCTAACTGCCCTCACATACCTACCCTAAGGAAATCTATGGGATTATCTACACCAAATAAATAAATAAATAAATCTGCTACTGCCAAGATAATGTTACCCCTTGTGGTCTGTTTGTCCATTTCCAGTCTCCGATTTTGCCCAGCAGCAAAATCTATCTGTAGTAAATAATAAACAGAATTAGATACTGCTTCTTGTAAGAAATTGAAAGATGGATGCATGGGAGAGAAAGAAAACTCTAGGAAAGTAGATTGAAATTGTAGTTTGTGGGAATTGCTGTTGTAGAAGCAACTACAGATTAATAATTAAATCTAAGTGTTTCTATTGAGGAAGCAGAATCAGGCAAGAGATGCTTCTCAAAACAAACGGGGTGGGTTTGAGGCAAGATCATTTCATTAAAATGATTTGAATCACATTACCTATTTTATTATAAAAGGGTGGGAAATTACTGATCCTATAAGCAACTTTGTTATGGAAAGCAAAAGATCACTATCTAATGCAGGGGTGAAATCCAATTTTTTTTTCCTACCGGTTCTGTGGTCATGGCTTGGTGGGCGTGGCAGGGGAAGGATATTGCAAAATCTCCATTCCCACCCCACTCCAGGGGAAGGATACTGCAAAATCTCCATTCCCTTCCCTCCTGGGGGAAGAATATTGCAAAATCTCCATTCCCACCCCACTCTGGGGCCAGCCACAGGTGGTATTTGCCGGTTCTCCGAACTACTCAAAATTTCCGCTACCGGTTCTCCAGAACTTGTTAGAACCTGCTGGATTTCACCCCGATCTAATGCTCTAAAATAGCAACTGTAGTTCTTCAGTTGTTGCTGAATTATGATTTCTAGCAGCCCAAAGTATGGTGGACTGGTATTGGGAGTTGGTATTCAGTTTTGTTTAGAGGTTGCTTTAGAGAACTGTTACTTTCCTAGTTGCTAATCCTATGGTATTAGGCTAATTAAGAAGATATTCCATGCTAAAAACGCTGAATACTCATAGCTTCCCACTAAATTACCAAGTTCTGTTTCCACAATTATCAATTTCAAGGCTTATTGAAAGAAGTCAAAAGAGTTGAAGCAAGTTGAAGCAATCAATCAAAAGTTTTCCACTCAATGAAGCTCTTGTTATTGAGTTGTGCATGTATCTCACATTCCAAAGAGTGGCCATAACAAGACTTGTGTTAAAACTTACTGACTTCAGAAGCATGACTTTATACGTTCCAAGGTGCTTAATCTTTTCAGGTTTGCAAATGTTTCTTTTGACTGCAATTCTTTAGTTCAGTAGGTCAGCAGCTTTGGCACCTATGTATCGTTATTGATATTTTTAGTTCTATCATCCTACAACATTTAAATTCTTTTGAATAATCGTATTTCTTTCTTCCAAATTTAGTGAACTGAATTTATGTGTGAAGTGTAATGCATTGGGCAGAGAGGAAGAAATGTTCATTTTCAGTGAGGCTAGCCACTGGGGATCCTAGGCAGACAGGTTTTAAGGATACCTTTGCTATTGTGGAACCAAATCACTCTAACTTTGTCATTTATTAGTTTTTGAAGAGGATTAATAGGAAGAGTTTTGAACCTGAATAGAAAAAAAAAGGGGGTTGGTGTCATTCAGGCAGGCAGATTTACAGAAAAAGAATCCAGAGACATAAGGAATAATTTAAAGCGAGCCAGATTTGGGTTTCCTTTTCCTGCAATTATGCTGTAGGAGCTTCTTGATTAGAGTGTTTTCTGGGCCACAGATGTGTGGCCCAGGAAGAGTCATAAATCAGGAATCAGATTTTCAATTGAAAGCCAATTGAAAAACAATTTGGGGTGCTATTTTGAAGACATGGTGACGGCTGCAAGGATTGTACTTGCCAAACACTGGAAAGAAAAAGACATTCCAATTGTTGAAGAATGGATTTTGAAATTGACTGAATTAGCAGAGATGGTGAAATTACCAGCTTTGATTAGAGATAATGAACTAGACCAGTGATCACCAACCGGTGGTCTGCGGACCACTGGTCATCCGTGAGAAAATTTTGGTGGTCTGCAGCGCACCCAAGTAGAAGAGCTGCTCTGAGATGAACAAAGGCTAGTCCTGTAACTAGAGCTCTGGAATGAGGTAATGGTGCAAGAGAGGGTGGTGGTGCAGGCAGGCCGAAGCAATGGGTGGCGGGAACCCAGGGCTGTTTCTTCCCCCTGCTGTAGCTTCCTGTCAGCTGAACCCACCAGTGGCTGTCCCCGCCCCTCGCCCCCCCCCCCAGTCACTCCTCGCCTGGTCTGAGAATGGAAGGGTGGGGGATGGAGATTTGCTCAATATTCAAGAGAGCGGGAGTGAAGCTTTGTCTCTTGCTGGATCTCGCAGCCGTTTCTTCCAGTCCTTGTTGGTGCTCCGTGCACCTTGATCTCTCGGGGAGGCTGGACTTCTGCTCAGCCCCAAGACACTGGCTGACCCATGAGATGAGAGAGAGAAAGAGAATGAGAGAGAGAATGAGAGAGAGAGAGAGAGAGACAGACAGAGACAGAGAATGAGAGAAAGAGAGAGAATGAGAAAGAGTGGGAGAGAGAGAAAGAAAGTGGGATAGATGAGAGAAAGAGAGGGGGAGAGAGAAAGAGAATGAGAGAGAGAGAGTGGGAGATAGAGAGAAAGAGAGAGAATGAGAGAAAAAGAGTGGGAGAGAGAGAGAAAGAGAGGGGGAGAGAAAGAGAGAATGAGAGAGAAAGAGTGGGAGAGAGAGAGAGAAAGAGAAAGAGAGAGAGAAGAGAGAGAAGGGAGAGTGCCTGAAGGACCCCATCCCATCACTGGGAGTCCAGGTGCTTCAGCAAGCGGCGCGCTGGATTCGTATTAGTGGTCTGCGGGATTTAAAATTATGAACTTGGTGGTCCCTGAGGTCCAAAAGGTTGGGGACCACTGAACTAGACAGCTTTATAAGAGACTGGAAACCGTATATGGACTTTCTATGTGCTAAATATAATAATGGTTAACAGTGGAATTTGAAGATTAGTGTAATGTTTAGCTCAACCTGCTTTTTTATCTATCTCTATCTCTATCTCTATCATCTATCTATCTATCTATCTATCTATCTATCTATCTATCTATCTATCTATCTACATATACACACATACATACATACACACACACACACTGATTGTATTCTGCAACAAATAGGACTATTGGCAGTGTAGAAGGTGATAGATAGACCTGAAGTGGTGTAACAGAATCTGTTTAATTAGGCTGCAAACCAACATTATGATAATAGACTGTCTATATTGGTAGCACTAACTGATTGTTTTGGAGGCAAAGAGAGAGACTGGTTTTGCCAGCATCAGAGGAAGGAAACAGTAATTATTGTCTGTGTCACTTTGATTGACAGGCTTGTCCCCTTGAGAAGAATCTAAAATACTGCTTTCTTACTAAGTTATGAGCAAAATAAATTGGCTTTCTGAAAACACTGTTTCAGAACACCGATCAGACTGGAACTGATCAACCTGCTAACAGTAGTGACACCTCACACATCTGATGTCTGAAAAATAGCTCAGATTAGCTGCAAAGGCAAAAGAAAGAATTTAAGAAGAGCTATTTGAGGAAAAGACAACAATGAAAAAAATAAAAATATATTCTTGTTGCTACTTGTCAATGATTTAAAACCTATGACATTTTATGTTGTTGTCTTATGAAAAACACTTCATAAGGGTGGATAAGGAAGTTATAGCTATTCAAATGATATTGCATTTCAACTCCCAAAAGCTCCAGCATAGCCCATGGAGTCATCAGGACTTGCCCATCCTTGCTATATGCAACTGAAGTATAGTAGCAAGTCTTGATTTGGAAAGCAGCAATGCTTTGTTTAAGTGATAGAAAAGGCGTCAAATCTCAAAACTTTATTTGAGGATCCTACTAAAGTATGATTTGCTAACTAAACTGTAGGGAAATTTTAGGGAACTAAATCAAGACCTATCAAGCAAGCCAGCCAATTTGATTTATGAACCTGGCCAAAGCAAAGGAAGCAGAAACAATAAGGACTCAACAGGCCATCATTATCAATATAGGGTTAAATATTCAATCCACTTTTTAGATATATTCTTTGTAAAGCAAGAATATTTACATACTTACTTCTTATATATAATTTCCAAGGAGTCTACATGCTTGCTTAGCCTAGATTTAGATTTACAGAGTTACAAATTTCCTGGTTGTATATTATTCTTCTCACCATGGTGGAAATAAATGACATTAACAACCAGCAACTAAAATATTCATATTTACTGTAATATCACATGTCCAAGTCAAAAGATGCCTTCTGAACAAGTAAAGATGCCAGTTAGTTAGGAACTGTTTGCCTTCCACAAATGATACTTTTTTTTGGAGAAATAAAATGGCAACTTTTTTCAAAGTTGCAGATATATGCAGATATATCCAGACAATACAATTTAAGGCAGTTTGATTTTTTTTATTCATATCTTCAAATGGTGTATAAACTGGAAGTTGTAGGAAAACTGGCAGATCTCTGATATTCTTAAACTCTTAGCATCGGAGCATCTTAAAGGACTTGTATATTTCCAGTGTCTCTGTGATATGAAAAGGTGGCATATTGAAATCAATATGCCGTAACTCATTAGCAGCTTTAAAAACAGAATGCAAAGTAGGTGACAAACCTAATTAATACACATCTTGATTAAGTGCTTGTTTTCAAAAAATGGACAGAATATGCTTTAAGAACGTGCACTGTAATGATACAGGAAGGTTATAGAATGTAGAATATGCTTCAAAGTCAACATAATGGCTAAGTAGAGATATTAATAGACAGAAGATTGAAATGAAATGCATATGCTAGAACTGGATCTGTATGATTTGGTGAGGAGGGTTTTCAAAATCATATTAGTTGGAGCACTATTTTCTATTTTAAAATCATCACAAAACACTCCCTTCCCAAAATAGGGCTGTTTTGGCTCTTAATCTAGGTCAGATATCTAACATTTTATGGTAAAGTTTGTCATAATTTGTTAGGTACCATTTAATAAATCTCAGCTCAGTATAGACAAATGCTTATCATTCTCACCTTTCCTTAGCAATAATGCATAACTTTTCAATGGACATACAAGTCATATCTTTGATCCCATATTTTTATCTTATCCATTGTCTTTTCTTTCTTTTATTCTCCACAACCTTGCATAATGGATTTGTTCTAGCATATTATGTGTCCTCATCAAGTGTCCAAAGTACCTGGTTTTCTGCTTTGAGGTTCATCACCTCAAAAGATTAAACTAGTCTTTATTTTATGTGGAACTGACTGATAAATTCTTAACATTTTGTGGTACTAAGAGCCGTGGTGGTGCAGTGGTTAGAATGCAGTATTGCAGGCTAATTCTGCCAACTGCCAGCAGTTCGATTCTTACCGGCTCAAGGTTGATTCAGCTTCCTTGATATCTTGAAATATTAACAGTATTTCTATAGTAAAATAGTAAAGCACTATGCAGCGGTATATAAGTCTAAATACTATTATTGTTGCTGTTGCTACTTTTAGCAGCTATTTCCATATATCATTTGTCTCCTTTTTTTCGCAATGTCCAACTTTCACAACTTGTTTATATTATCACTGCAGTGTTCTATTGCTATAACTATTCTGATTTCTGCCATTATAGAAATATCCTTAGTCTTCAAGAATTTGTGTAAGCTGATAAACACCTTCTCGAGAACATCCCCCATCTTTACTTCTTCAGTACACTCTCCTTAATTTCCTCCTGTCTTGGGCAGATGGTTGGACTAGAAGACTCCAAGGTTCCTTCCAGCCCTATGAATCTATGATAATCTAGTCTTGAGTTTATGAAACTGAAACTATCTACACTGCTTCTGAACATCTTTGAAAGCAGTTTTTTATTTTACTATGTAGCCCACAGAACTAATCTCAACCATTAACCTCTATGAACTTTATTCCTTAGAATCTGAATAGAAGTGTGCATGTATCATCATCTCCACCATCACTAGCAGGGACCTTGTGGTCAATTAAACCGGCCCATTGCTTTCCTGTGCTTAATTAGGAGAGGCTGTTCAGTCTGGCAGTAGCGGTGGTTTCTTTTTAGTGAATGAGCCTAATAAGTTCTGGAGGCCAGTTTTTCAATTTTCCTCTTCCTGCCCCTTGCAAATACACTTTGCTATCTTCACAAACATTTTGGCAATGATTTTGAAAAGTGGGTGCTTTCCAAGGGCTGCATGAATATCAAAAAACAGACCCCTAATGCTTGCATATCAGTGGAAAAGAACATTGAAACCGGTTTCTTTACCATATTATTTAGATAATAAAATCAAACTGTAAGACAGAAGAAAGTTAAAAAAAAACAAGACAAAAAAACAAGCACAAGCCAGGATAACTTTAAATTAGATATAGCTTGATGAGTAGCAAGACAACATGAGCACACAAGATACACAAAACAGAAAAAAATGAGTAATTTGTCTTTAAAAGAAAAGAAGAGAAAGAATATGCCTTTGGTTTCGAAATGTTCACCTAAGAGGCTCAGAGATGAAATTCTAAGAAATTTGAATTTTAATGGTTCCTGCACTAAGATTTTGATCAGTGTTTGTGGAAACTAGACAAAAAGATTATTTGCAAATAAGTGAAATAAAGGAACTTGTAATCACTTTAGTTGCACTCTTTTGGCATTCCAAGTCTCTAAAAGTAAGTGAAAGCCAACTTCACATTCCACTCTTCCCAATAAATTGGAGAGAGGTATGGATTATCCCAATTGGGCCATTCAATCTGATAGTCTATTAAACTGGTGCCTGGGAAACCTTGTTTTATTTTACAAGTCTGTTCTGCTGGGAGTTTGGGATTTTTAATCATGTGGCTTCCAGCACTTGCCTTTCTTCTTCCCACAGACTTCAGACATTAGAATACCTCTTCATACTCCCCCTGTGATTAGCACTTAAAGACTTCCACATTCTTTCAACCAACTTGGCTAAGGCTTATTTTCTTTCCACTATTCTTTCTCCTTATCAGTTACTGCACTTTTCACAAAATAGCATTCTCTCTTGATATGGTTGTGTTAAAGCAATATGTATCCCACAGACTCTGTGTATAGGTTTCTGGTATTATTTGCCAAAGATGTAGAAAGTCTTCCTCATACATGAAAGCGGTAGTCAAGCAAGGAATTTTTAGGCCCAATTCTAAGACCAAAACTTCTGAAACCCAAAAGCAAGGCAATTCCACTATTTGCAAAGTGCTGCAAGATAGGTATCATAACCTTGAGTTATATACATGGCACATGCATGATTAATTGAAAAAGAAATATCATTTATCGCTTTTTCATGGTTTCATATCCTTAGTAGCAACCTGAGAACCGGTCACTACAAAGGGCACCCATGATATTTGCTGCCAACTCATAAGCCGGTTGAAGCAACTCATGCAAGATTTAACCCTTCACTAAGAGTATGCTAAGGAAATAAGTTGCCTACAGAAAAGGCAATTGCTGATATGAGTGACAGGGGGGGAGGGAGGGAGGAGGGGAGAGAGAGAGAGAGAGAGAAGAACACAGAGGGAAAAATAAGCGGTAAAGTATGTTAATTTAGAAGAGAAGGGTTTGAAGGATAGTGTTCATAATTTAGGAGTCATGAACTTATAAACGCATGAGATATTAAAGGAGCATATAGCCTCCTTTTTATTGGAAATGGAAGAATTAAGGTGAGTGTTGACAAACTGCCAGACTGCAATCTAGAGATTTATGATATACAGGTAAAGAAAGCTTTAGTTGTTCCTTTTCTTGCACAAAAGAGGTAAAATATAGAATCTCGCGGAGGCAATTCAGCAGAGCTATAGACAGTTGTCACTCTATAGTTGGAAAAAAATATTTGAGGTCTAATTTGTTGCTTAATGCAGGATGCGTATTGTGGAATATTATCCAGCTAGACTGTCCAATCTTTGCTTCAATATTTTCAGCAAAGACCTCCGAATTAACCAGGAGTATCCATCCAAAGTGTTCTAATTATTAGCATGTTTCTTCCAACATTCAGCCAAAATCTGTTTCTCTGAAAAACGTTTGTGAAAGATTGACACTAGTATTTTTTAAAATATCCCTGAGGCATTCCCCCACCTCCAATTATTCAGAATGTGCTACAATTGAAGGGTCAAAAGTACCTGATGGCCCAGGACTGAATAATTCAAAGCAGTTGTTACTTATTTTTTCATCTCCTGGCTTGTCAGCCTAGCAACCTCCTAGATTTTACATGACTCCACTGCCAAGTGTAAGCAGAACAGGAATCTTTCCTCTCATTAGCACTGCCACTTAGGCCTTGAAACACAAAACGAGTCATACTGTGCCTTTTTATTTGGACCAACTAGTGTTTAAAATGTAATACATAGCTTTATAATTTGGGCTTTTCCAATGCTGTGGATGAAAATTATTTCCAGGTAGGAATATAAAAAACACATGTGGAGCTTCATGAGCTAAGGGCAATGATCACAGACATGTCTGTGCTGTTGTCATGTGAACATGTGTTTCTTGTTCTACGGGGCCAACGTGTCTAGCAAGATTTTTATCTATCTTGGACCCTATCACTTAAGGAATTCCTATATTATTATTTCTAGATTTCTAAGAGAACATGCATTCTAACAAAAATTAGCTGCCTTTTCCTTCAACAGCTGGAACTAATCAAATCTTGAATTTGATCAGATTACACTTCTTTAGAAAAATGTATGGAGAATCCAAGGGGAAAGTAAACTATGTCTCTAACTAAAAACATTTCAATCTGAGGCTACCTTTTGTGGGAATTGTAAATATGAAAATTACATGGAATAGGCTCTAGACTTCTACAATCCTTTGCCAACTATCCTTTTCCATTTATTTTACCAAGACAAGTGATGATTAAAATATATATGCTGTGCACCATTAAGAATTCAAATAAGATACTTGATATATTGTGGTCTCTCATCAATCTTCAGATGCTTTGATTGGGAAATGGTGGGAGAGCATGGATGTTAGATTTATGGTCTCTAGATAAGCATAACTAACTGGTGATTAATAGTATCTTGAAGAACGAAACAGAATTAGAAATAGAAATAGGACCCAGGTACCTTCGAAACCGACTTCTGCCACCAACAGCCTCCCACCGGCCAGTTCGCTCCCACAGAGAGGGTCTCCTCAGAGTGCCATCAGCCAAGTTATGTCAGCTGGAGACACCCAGGGGCAGGGCCTTCTCTGTGAAAGCCCCTGCCCTGTGGAATGAACTGCCCCCGGAAATGCGTAAGATCTCCAACCTCCGTGTATTTCGCTGTGCCCTCAAGTCCCTGCTGTTCCGCCAAGCCGGGCTATCAATGTAATAATTTTTAAATTGGGTGTTTTAAATTTTTGGGGTTTTAAATCTGAGCTGAAATTATGTAATAATTTTAATTATTTTTAACTGATGTTTGTCTTTGTGTTTTTAATAGGCTGTACACCACCCTGAGTACTTCGGGAGAAGGGCAGCATAGAAATAAAATTATTTATTTATTTATTTATTATTTAAATAAGCAATACACCATTAATAATGTAATCCTGTTTTACAGGTAGTTTCAATTATGATCACAATTGGGACTGGAATTTTAGCCAAAAGTCAGAATAGTCATTAAATGGATCACCACATGATCTGACTTGATTTTACAATGGTCATAAAGTGAGTCACTATGGTTGTTAAGCAAACTATGTGGTTAAGTAAATCCAGCATATCCAATGAGTATTTTTGCAATTTTCTGCTTTAAAATGGCAAAAAGCATTGCAGAACTAGATCATAAATGTCAGGCAGTTGCCAAGTGCCCAAAATGTGGAGGAGGGAGTGCGTGATATTTTACAATGGTTGGATATGCTTTATAAGTCACAAAACACCCTTTGTGATGCCACTGCAACTTCAAACAATTGTTAAACAACTGATTGTTGAGGGAGATTAGGACTCATGGTCTCCCAGTTTCTAGATTGGTGCCTTAACCACTAGACCAAACAGGCCCTATACTCAAATTATTCCAATTTTATGGGTTCACACAACAAACAATCATAATCAACTATACTGATTGAGTTAATCCAGCATGCTAAACTAAAATCTAGGTAGCTAGTTGATGATTAATGGATCATTCAAGCATTGTCATCATCACCGTTCCTGAGCAGAAACCCTAATCCATTAGGAACAAAACACTAGAATTATATTGTAGTTCTGCTACAGTGTCCTACAGTAGCTGCTAAATTATACTATGAGATTATAATGTAGCTGTAGTCTGTCTTCTCTGCTCAGTTACAGCATACGACAGGAGAATTATTTCCAACATACATCTTACATTTACCATCTCTACATTTTTAAATTGGTGCCAGACTATGACAGTTACCATATTAGACATGTAATTTATAAATCAAGTTAGCTTTTTACTTGGAATAATTTATAATTCATAGAATTTTTATATGAATAAGTGAGTATGGAATTCTCTAAAAGCAAGAAAACCTAGGAATTTGTGTGTGGGGTGGGTGGGGAATTGCAGCAGTCATCTTGACTTTTATAATGGATGGATGCCCTGAGAAAATATTAATTTCTAGAATATTTCAAACAATGACCTACTGAAGATTTCAGGAATGGTATTTATTATAAAAATATTATAAATATTTTTATAATATTTCTAATATTAGAAAAATATTAGAAAAATGTATAAAACAGTATTTTTCAAACTTGGCAACTTTTAACTGACATTGCTCTGGTTACTGTTTCAATAAAATCTTGGTTAAAACAAAGCCAATACATATCCTATTTAGTTATTAATTTTTGTAGTATGACTGTACATCCACACTCAGTTAAGTGTGCCACTTAAAAATTACTACTGTCAGATGTAACATCCAGAACAAACTGCAAAGATGTGAAAATGATTAAATGTCTGTCGTGAATCATGGTGAAAAACTTTTGTACTTCTGCCCCAACGCTGCACACAAATACGCAAGTTATGTGACCTGTGTTGCGATGAGGTTCTCATAATCTATCTCTACCCACCTCCCAAAATACTCAAATTGCTAGAGATTATTTTTGTTTTTAAGGCTGAGGATCAGAAGTACATGTTAACTGAGTTCTGATCAGTTTAGAAGAACAGACAGTAATTTTAATACTGATGTAAATTAATTTTACACCATGATCAGACAGAATAGCAAATTGGGATCCTTCTGCAGAAGCTACTCAGCCATCCTGCTTCATATGTTCCAGTCCTAGACCAGATCACAAAACTGATTACACAGGAAGACTAGAACTATACTTTATTGAAATGGGCTACAGTAAACTTGCAGATGTTTTTTTCTCCCCTTCCTCTTATACTAGTGAATCAGGTATATCAGAGCTAACCTGAATCTTTTCTGAATACTACTTCCTTTCCCAGGTCTTAAGAAATATTTCTGTCCTTTGTATTTCTGAATATTGGTTTAAAGATATCCCCACGATAGTCTATAACATGTGAGAACACTGTCCCAAAGGTGCTTTTTTCAAGAGACAACTGGACTTTCTTGTTTTTATTTTGAAGATGGTTCACTTCTCATCCGGTTCACTTCTCATCCTAGAAGCTTCTTCAGCTCTGACTGTATGAGGGGTGGGGGAATGGAAGGATTTATATTCCTTGCAGATACAGTAGCTGGTCATTTGCATTCTTTTAAAGAGTCATTGAGGCCACTTAGAGGTTTGTCTGTGGCCTCCGGTAGTGCAAATGGGTGTGGAGCCTTCTTGGAACTGCCTCAAGGACTGCCTCAAGGACTGCCTCAAGGACTCTCTAAAATAATGCAAATGACCAGCTTTCTGCAAGGAATATAAATCCTTATATTCTCCACCATCCAGTCAGAGCTGGATAAGAAGCCAAATGTCTTCAAAGGAAAACAAGAAAGTCCAGTTGCCTCTTGAAAAAGCAACTTTGGGACAACCATGACCTGGATGACTAAGAATCTCCATAGACATTTAGCTATGTAAGAATACTGTTATCCTTCATGCAAAGAGGTACATTCAAGGATTGTGCTTATTCTCCTTTTTAAGAGAGCTGTTTTGACTCACAGTTCTAGATTCATCCAGAGACTGTAATTACGCCTTAATCTTTCAATGTCTTCAAAATTTGCATCCCAGATCTCCGTTTCAAAAAATAACACAATTTATATGCTAAAGAAAATGTATATATACATGTTTGCTGTAAAAAAAAAAAAAAGCAAAACATTTGGTTTTGTAAAAAATGAATTTAAAAATTAAAAAAAAATCTTATATGGGTGAATGAAGGAACACTTTAGCTCAGAAAATATTTATGAATGAGTCTGAA
The DNA here is from genome assembly GCF_059756535.1 of Pantherophis guttatus. NCBI lineage: Eukaryota > Metazoa > Chordata > Lepidosauria > Squamata > Colubridae > Pantherophis > Pantherophis guttatus. The sequence continues at coordinate 43,417,917 of NC_142068.1, forward strand.
ATAAACTGATTTATTCATCCTACTTCTTCATCCATGATTAACACTGCAGGAAAATCAAAAGTTTTAGGAAGACAGTGACTTCTTAAAATAGAGTAAATTAATGTAAGACCCTGGTGTTTAAAAAGACAATATGATTCTATGTTGTATTATCACATGAGACCCTATACCCAATTCTAGAACTTAAAAAATTCAGTTTGAAATATGTCTTATTTTTAACATCTGCTTTGAAAAATCAGGCTAATTTTAAACTGAAATATAAGTTGCTTTGAACTTAAAACAGATGAGAAAAATAGAGACAAATAAATTAAAATACACAGCAGATACACCAAAATTTGATGTAGATACATCTTATCTGTGTCTAACAGAGCAATTACTCAAAATAAACCAACCTCCTATCACTTCTTATATTTTGTTTTCCTTTTATCTCACCCTTAAAATATTTCCTATTTTTCTTAATTGCAGTTTAATTTAATTAAATTAGAATTTTAAAAAATACCTTTATCTTCATGGTCATTCTTCATGGATTGTTCCTGTTGTCGTGATAAATACATTTGAATTCCATTTAACAGGCTTAACTCATTAAATTCTAATGATCTTTACTAGTATAAAATAAGCTTATTCTTTTACAGCAAGACAAACTAAAAGGAGTGGTAGCTTCATGTACATCTGAAATGTAAATGAAAATGAAAATCCAAGACAGATTCTAGTTGCTGAGAAAGACGAAGCATGATGAAATAACAGTTTCCATCATGATTTGTTAATCCCACAAATGAATTACTACTAAAACTGCAAAATGGGTGAGAAATTTAACATATTTAATTAATATCAGCTTCTCTCTATCTTTCATATATCAACAAACTACATTGTTAACAGAGAATTTGAACTAGTAGATGCTTGCTACAGAAAGATTATCAGAGTTCCCTGTAATTTCTTTCACCATTAATAGAACAATTTCGTAGCTTGAGGCCTGGGGTTGTCAATAACTGTCCAGAATGAGAGCACTAATTTCATTTCCACCAATCACCCATAAATTCCATTTATTCTTTAGAGCAGGGGTGTCAAACTCATGTCGTCATGTCATCGTCATGTGATGTATCGGGACTTTTTCCCCCTTTGCTAAACCGGGGGTAGGCATGGCCAGCACGTGACGCATCTGGTCTACAGGCCATGAGTTTGACGCACCTGCTTTAGAGGTTTAGACACAGCAATGGAGATCCGCATTACAGGTAGTCCTCATCTTATGACTACAATTGAGCCCAAAATTTATGTTACTAAGTGAGACATTTTTAAAGTGAATTTTGCCCCATTTTATGACCTTTCTTGTCACAGTTGTTAAGTGAATCGCTGCAGTTGTTCAGTAACACATTACTAAATTAAGTGAATCTGGCTTCCCCATTGTCTTTGCTTGTCAGAAGGTTGTAACATGACTCCCAGAAGCTACTGCTGCAACCGTCATAAATGTGAGTCAGTTGCCATGTACCTGAATTTTGATCACATGACCATAGGGATGCCACAACAGTTGTTAAGTGTGAAAAAATGATCATAAGTCACTTTTTTTCAGTGCTGTTGTAAATCTGAACAGTCACTAAATGAACTGTTGTGAGTCAAGGACTATCTGTGGTCTGTTTTTTACAACTTCCTTTATCAAATTATCAATTTAGGGATCATATAGTGTAGTGCAATCTTGCACAGTTTATTGTGTTCCAGATGAAAGATGAGGGAAGCTGATACTGCAATGACCATTTGTTTAGTATTTTCAATTTTCCCAAATAAATGATTGAGAATTGATGGTTTGGTTGACAGCCATCCAAACTATTTGACTTAAGATTCAGAATATTGTAAGGGGAGGAATGCTGATGTGGTTTTTCTGAACCACATCTATTTAAAACAATGACTACAAAGTCTAGAACAGGGGTGCTTAAATCCAGCCTGCGGGCCAGTCTGGAAATATCAAAGGACTGGCCCGGAGTGGCTCTGCTGGCCAAAACAGGATGTGTCTGGCTCCCCATGGTCCGTTTTCCTCCTCCCCGGCCTCCTGCAGCACTCTGCCATGGAGGGCAAAAATGAAGCACAGGGGGCCGCACAGCCCCCATGCCCTGTTTTGGCTGGCAGGGTGCTGCAGGAGGTGTCCGTCCTGTCTCCCTTCCCACTCCCCGCCCCCCGGCCCACAGAGGAGAACTACAATGCTGATCCGGCCCTCAAAGAAATCCAGTTTGACACCCCTGGTCTAGAGTGATATGTGAACACAGACTCTTTCATAACTAGAATCTGATTCATTCCTTCTTTAAAACATAGTTTCTGTGAAGTCTGCCATTTCAGGTCAATTAAAAAACACTTTTGAAATACCAGCTAAACTATTTTGAAACAATGCGACCATACTTGTTACACTTTTTAGCCTGTTCTTAATGATACTTTCCAAAAATATTTTTAAGGTTTCTAAAGTAAACATTTAAATATTGATTTTAAAAAAATCCACACACTGCATGTTTAAAGAGAAGGAGATTAAAATCCTTTGAAGAATGGGTTAAACCCTATGAAGAATTATTAAAGAAAATGTTGGGTTACATAAAAACATCCTGTTCAGGAATCATTCATTATAACAAGTTAATTTACTTTGGCTCAGAATATTCCTTAGAAACCCACCTGAAAACACAATGCAAATAGAGGCTGGGACCATAAGACATGCCAGCATTGAGTCAATGTGATTTGTTATTGTTTTCCAAGGTACGTTTTTGGTACACTCTTAGGAAATGAATTATTCTGACACTAGAGATCACCACCAAGGCTAATTTATCCCATTTCTGAAGCCAGAAGGAAAACCATAGTATTCTTTAGCATTTTTACAAATCAGTGTTTGATTTGTTATTGTTTTCCAAGGTACGTTTTTGGTACAGTCTTAGGACATGAATTATTCTGACACTAGAGATCACTGTCAAGACTAATTTATCTCATTTCTGAAGCCGGAAGGAGAACCATAGTATTCTTTAGCATTTTTACAAGTGCCAAAACAATCACTCTAAGAAACAGGAAACCCAATTGTGGACACAATGTATTTCTGACAGCCAGTCTTTCATATAAATAATAATAATGCTATTTCTTTGCCTGCTTTTTTTATACAGTATAAAAAATGCGATACAAGAATTGTATGTATCAGAAAGGTGACATTACCTATAATTACAGTCACAATATAAATTAATACATCTTTATCTCTTGTCTTGATTATCGCAACAATTTATGATGTAGATTAAATTGGATTTTACCAGAGCAAACTGGAATTTTAAATAGGATGTTTTTTGGGAGAGCAAGAAAAAAAATGCAATAGCAATCAACATGAAAAAACATTGTAGTACAAGCTGGTGGGAGTGATGGCTCAGCAGCTAGATGATGAGCTAGTCAGCTGGAAAGCTTATAGCCTGGGTTCGAGACCTGAGCACCAGGCAATGGGGTGAGCTCCGGTTCCTGTCCCAGCTCCTTCCCACCTAGCAGTTTGAAAGAATGCAAATACGAGGAGATAAATCGATTGGGTGGAAAGGTAACAGCATTCCATGCGCCTTTGGTATATAGTCATGCTGGCCACATGATCACAGAAGTGTCTTCATACAATGCTGGCTCCCTTGGCCAAGAAATGGAGATGAGCACTGTGCCCTAGAGTCAGACATGATTGGTCAGGGAAAATCTTTACCTTTATACATGGTTTGGTTAGCTGGCTAAAGCCTCAATCACATGTTTTTTTAAAAAAACAACCACCACCTATTACTTATGCTATTTAAAAACAGCACAGTATTTTATTGAGTTTCTGGGCCATGAGCTGCATTTTGAAGACTTTTGTTATCCCAAACAGTGCTTGCGAATCACACACCCTGCTTCTGCTGTCCTCTTTTTTGGAGACAGCTGTGTCTAGCTATGCCTCTGCTTATACAGTGAGCCTCACTCTTGGTATGCTCACATAAAACCTCTCTGCTGTGTGAATTGCAACAAACAGTTGTAAGTCGGGTACTACTTGTGATCAAGTACTGTATTTTTTGGAGTATAAGACACACTTTTTCCCCCTCGTAAAAGAGGCTGAAAATTTGGGTGCATCTTATACTCCAAATATAACTCCACCCTCCCGCTGGCCCCCACCCTTTGGCCTCCGCACATTCTCTTCTTGGATCCTCTTCCATTTAAGCTCACGCCTACTGCTTCAGTGACTCCATCCAGCCACCTATTTCTCTGTCGTCCCCTTCTTCTTTTGCCCTCAATCATCACATTAATAGATAGTAAACTGGAAGAAATTGATGACCACATTGTGTCTATGGAGATTCTCAGTCATCCAGGTCATGGTTGTCCCCAAGGTGCTTTTTCAAGAGGCAACTGGACTTTCTGGTTTTTCTTTGAAGATGTTTCACTTCTCATGCAAGAAACTATACCTTAATCAGAAAGTCCAGTTGCCTCTTGAAAAAGCACCTTGGGGATAACCACATCATGCTTCATTGTGATCATTGCTTTTGATTTGATCTCTTGCTAAACTGATACACTCTCAACCTTTCTAAAGATGTCTTCATTATCCCAAACAAATTAGCAGGATACTTTGGGTACACCAGAACTTAAAAAGCAATCTATCCCAGAAAAATATTACTAAGTTTTAAATATTAACAGTCTTCCGGGAGCCGGAATTGGAGTTGGAATCATAGAACAGCCACTCTGGGAGTGCGCTTCCCGCTCTATGGTTCCAACTCCATGCGACTCCCAGAAGATTTGGCAGCAGGAAGCTGGCCCGACTGGCCTCTTCTCTGCTTCCAGTGGCTTCCAGCTGGGTTTTGGAAGCCGCAGTGGAAGCCATTCTCAGTGCTCGGATGGCAGCGGTGTTGGCACAGTCTCTCCATGCGGGGCTGAGGCTCCCTTAGCCCTTTGCCATCTCTCTGCCCCAGCTGGAAGACTTGGCAGCAAGTGGCTGGCCTGATCGGCATCTTCTCTGTTTCCAGCGGCTTCCAACCGGGGTTTGGAAGCCACAAGGGAAACCATCCTGAATGCTAGGTGGGCACCACGTGGCAAGAAGTGCAGCTGCTCTCTTGTGAGTGGGGCAAGAGTTTGAAGGTAAGGGGGATGGATAGATGAATGGATGGGAGGCGAGCGAGCGCCAAGAACGCTGGGGAGAGAGAGAATGAGAGGCTGCTCCCCATCAGCTCAGCTGATCCATGGGTCATGATTAAAGGGCCCAGCTGCCATTAGCTGACCAGGGAAGGGAAGGGCTGCCTCCTATGCTGGCCACACCCACCCCTTCACTAGGGCTTATTTTTGGGGGAGGGCGTATATTTACGCCCATCGCAAAAATTAGGCTTGGCCTTATTTTCAGGACATGTCATGTTTTCGGGGAAACACGGTATATTTTAGAAAATACCCTGGATTGGATTTAGGCTAAATTTGTTTGTCATAGTATCCAATGAAATCAATTATTCATTTACTTCTTTTGCATTAATTTCAAAGACATTTAAGTTTAATGGTCATGGTCTAGATTTATTCCTTTTACTTTAATAAGAAACACATGAAACAGTTTTTGAACCTTTCTTAACACATTTATGGATACCAAGATTGATTATTTATGTTGTCAAAACAAAAATAAACTCATTATGCACTGGCTTGCCTATGTCATTCACAGGAGCTACTTGCAAGCAATGGAAAAATACATCTGTCATGAAGGAAGCCAACAACTGAATAAAATTTTAAACAATAAGACCACAGGTGATAAGGACAGATATTATAGAAAAATACTAGTCTTGGAATCGCTGCATCATTTGTTATCTGTTATCTGGAGGAAGAATATGGCTCTGGGTAGAGCAGATATCCTATCAGTGCTTCTAGTTTTTTGTGTGAAATGCCATGCACAACAATAAAGTTGGTAATGCATGTATTTAAATGAAGAACAGAAAATACATTTTATTTTTACTCCATTATTTCTGCAAGAGAAATCAATCCAAATCTGCAAGAGAAGCCAAGTACTGAGATCACAGTGAGAGAACCTTATTTATAACTAGGTGTATGAAACCCAACAGTAATATAATGGGTATTATTAATAATAAGAATTCTGCTTCTCCCCATACAGACACTCATAAATTCTTATCTGAATGGGATTTAATACTATTGACTGCTAAAAATCCATCCATTCCCACAACCTTAGCTAAAGCAAGATCCAACATTGACTTTTTCCAAACCATATTTGGATAGCTGCCAAATTAATCCTCACAGTAAACACAGGGGTGCAGTCACCTCTCAAAAAGGAAGAAATACACAGAACTTGAATGGCCCAAGAAATAGCTGTGGAATTAACTGCTCTTCATAACATATGGCAATGTCAAATAATGCCCCACTGGCCACAGTAAGCATGGATGGATGGATGGATATGTGTGTGTGTGTGTGTGTGTATGACCACAATTGAACCCAAAATTTGTTGCTCAGATAGTTGTTAAGTGAGTTTTGCCCCATTATATGACTTTTCTTCCCACAGTTGTTAAGTGAATCACTGCAGGTGTGAAGTTAGTATCACAGTTACAAAGTGAATCTGGCTTCCCCACTAACTTTGCATGTCAGAAGATTGCAAAAGGTGATCACATGATCCTGGGATACTGCAATTGCCATAAATATGAACCAGTTCCCAAGCAACCAAATCTTAATCATGTGACCATGGGGATGCTGTAGGCTTCATTTGAAAAATGATTATAAGTCACTTTTTTTTGTTGCCGTTGTAACTTTGAACAAGGTTGTAGGTTGAGGAGTACTTGTACAATACATATATTCTGTTACAATCAATTCCATATCCAGATTTTATTTTTACTCCACCTCAACCTTTGTGGGATTTGGAACCAAAAATATTCCTTCAGTTCACCTTGACAAAAATGACCTACAGACTTGAAACTCGGTAGTGGAAAAGAAGTCAACGAGACTTGGTTAGTCATCTTTTTACTTGTAGCAAGTGGTGAAAAATTCCTTCTGGACAGCTGGCTTGCCAGATTAATTTTAAATTAAAGTCAAAGGCAAACCAGAAGTACTGAAAAAAAATATCAAATGTTTCTGTCAGTCTTCCATAGTTCCATGTTCCAAATAGCCCTCAACGCTGTTGAAATAGATTCTCCTTAATTCAGTAAAAAAAAAAATAAATCAGTATGAGCTTGCCTATGTTTTGTTACTGACTAGGTAACATCAGCAGGACACTGAAGATGTTACCTTGTTGGGTAATGAAACATCTGCTAGCAAACCATCAAGCTCAGACAGCACCAGGAGCTCAAACATAGTTCAACTGTGAGCTACATATATTCTCTTCTAAAAGAATCAGCGTCTTACATTTATCACTGTGCTGATCAACTCTATTGCTATTTGAATGGCCAAGGTAGGTTTTAAAAAACATGCATTTAAATAATTCATATTTTGTTATGTCTACTGATGCTTATGCCAGGGCTTATTATTTCCTTTTTTCAATAGGGATAAAACACGTTTTTGTCAATTTCCCCCCCCCCAAAAAAATGTATAATGCAAACAGTACTCTAGATTAAAGACTAAAAGTACCCAGTGGATTCCTAAAACCTTTACAAACCTGTATCTTTAAAATATTTTCTTCCAATCAGACTCTTTCTAGTGCCTCTACAGAAATGGTTTTACAATCTCAGCCATCATTTTGCATCAAACCTATTAGTTTGGCTTTGGTAATTGTTTTGGCTCCACTGTGAAGCTCTCCTTAGACTATATAAGAAAATTATAGATGATTAGCAATTTAGTTCCATTCAGTAGAAGAGGTAATAAATCTTACGATATTCACAATATATGGCATAACATTTGGGTTGTGTTATGATTTGAAAATGATTATGATGCTGAACATATAAGGATTTTCCAGCAATGCAGAATCTAGGACAATGGTAGTTGCTTGATTTCTGTAACTCAGATGTTTCCACTAGTGTGCTACTTAAAAGGATTAGCTAAGAGAAAAAAACTCTATTTGGCATATTGAAAAAAACAGCCCAAACATTCTATTAAAAGTCTTTGCTCAAGAATCCAGATCTATTAACAGCAGTGTTATGGGTAGTAAAGAAAGGAAAGTCAGTCATTCTCCTTTATTAAAATATGTAATTATGCAGTAATCCATAAACAAGCAGGATCCTTTCTCACTCATATCTTCAATGTCTATATTGCATGTTCATGCTGCTATGAGCCTCCTTGAAACTACTTCTTCTTAATATAGTAAACACTAAATTGATCAAATTGGCAAATTTGCCTGGGTTATTAGCATCTGGCAATCAGTTTTAGGGAAGGGAAGATATAATATCTGAGGGTGACAAAATGTGTTACAAGAAATTGTGACTGGAAAAATGCAATGGATAGTGTCTTCATTCTATGGGAAATGATCACAAGGACAAAAAGGAAACACATTTATAACCAGAAGGTTGAATGATCATATGAGGAATCATGAGTCATTTCGGTGAAAGTGAAGGATGTAGGATACTTATGAGAAACCTATCTGCTGAACCGATACAGACTAATGAGGGCAACATCAGTTATGAATAAATGAATTGATTATTTGAAAATTATACCATTTATCATGTTCACAAATCAATTTAGAAGGGAGAATATAATGTATTAAAAATTCACAGGTAGCAGGAGGGAATAACTCAATCTTTCTTGGTTTTTAACAGTTATAATATGTCTTCGGTATCTTTTCCCATTAAAAAACATTAAGTACTGTACAAGAATTAAAGTAATCCTGCTTGCTGCTTAGAATTTACTATCTGATGCAACTAGCCATGTGAAATCTATGCCACAAGAAATCAGTGGTGGTGGTGGGTCTTTTCTTACACAATCTTCCTCTTTAAAAGTCCCTTCTGAAAGCTGTGCCTCATCACCATAGCTATGAAACAAGTTGGTGGGGAAAGAGAAAGGACAAGTGGTGCTGCAAGGTATTGTGGAGGTTAATGTACAGACAGTGGAGGCAATGAGAAGATCTCCGATCAAAGATTAAAATATGAATGCAAGAAAAGTGTGCTTGTGCATGGATACAGATAATGGCACACCAGAAAAAGAAAATGGAGACAGCCTTACGTCTATCACTTGAGAATAGCAGCAAAAATCTAGCAGACTCATCCCATTTGGTATTCATACTATGTCAATGATTCTTTTAGATGTCTGAGAAACCCATTGGATGGGTTGAAGTGCTATAGATCATATTACTATCTTAATCCTGGGAAATTTCAATAAAATCTTCCAATCGGATTTTATATATACATTCTTCCAGAAACTCAAAATCATCCAAAATGACATCCTCTCTTCAATGTTAACTGGTAATTTATCTATCTGGGTAGCTGGATTCTTACAGCAAACTGAACATGAATTTTGCATACACTGTGAACAAAAATGTCTTTTTGCTGTTATGCAAAGTCCTGTTCTAGTAAGATTTTCATTGCTGCCAAGTAACCCTGTAATGATTATTGTGATTCATACATATTGGCAGTCAATTGTTCAGATTTAAACCATCAAAATAATTAGACAACAACTGAAAATTAATATCTCAGTATCATCCTTGTAATTATCTTCATTCTTGATAGTTTTTACAGTTGTAATGAATTATGAGGCTGTTGAAACCAGCCTTTTTATAGAAGGGTGACAAATGGCTCTGAAAATGAACACAATGTGCAAATTAATGTTTGTTAACACATTTCTGAACAAAGTTCAGAGTTAAAATCAGGAGCTACATCTTACAACTTTTTTCCCAAACAATTCTTGTGATTTTTCTACAATGAATGATAGTATATCTTTAGTGTAGTATTTCTGTGGGAAACATTGCATTTCCCTATTTCTGTGATGGCAAACCTATGGCACGCATGCCACAGGTGGCATGCGGAGCCATATTTGTGGGCACGCAAGCGTTGCAATGGCTCAGCTCCAACGCGCATGTGCGCGCTAGCCAGCTTATTTTCAGGCCTTCCGGGCCCACCGGAAGTCAGAAAATAGGCCGTTTCTGGCCTCTGGAGGGCTTCCGGGGGTGGGGGTGGGGAAAGCCATTTTCGCCCTCCCCAGGCTCCAAGAAAGCCTCTGGAGCCTGGGGAGGGCGAAAAACGGGCCTACTCGGCCCACCAGTAACCTTTTTGCTGTCACCTGACAAAAGTGACGGGAGCCCGGGGGGGGGGGTTCACATGCACATATGTGTGTGGGGGGGAAGGGGGGCATTAAACTATGGCTGTGGGCACACCCTTGCACAACTCCCTCATGTTCCCCTCACTTTTGGCACACGATGGAAAAAAGGTTTGCCATCACTGCCCTATTTAATATCTTAATTAACAATTCTTACAGCAAAATGTGATTCCTTAAAAATCATCTTTGCCTTCAGATGTCACCAGTGAAGACTAAAACACCTGTCTCCCCACATTTCTGCAGCAATTTATTTTTTGACATCAATATGTGACCATTTCACTGTTTGTTCAGTTGCTTCTGATTCATAGTGACCCAGTAGACAACATTTCACTAGGATTGTCAATCAGAAACTGCTTTCTTGAGTCCTTGTAAGCTCGTGCTTATTTCATGATTGAAAATAATCTAGCCACCTTCTCTTCTGTCAGCTTATTTTTCACCTAGCTTCAGTTTTTCCAAGCGTTAGTGTATTTTCAGGACTCTTCCTTTTACATTAAATGTGTCAAATATTTATTCTTTAGCTTTGTTGTGAATGCTTCTAGTGAGCAGTTTGCTCTTACTTCATCTAGCAGTGAATGATTTTTCTCAGATATTTTCCAGCACCACGATTCAAAGGCATCTTTATCTTTCTTCATCCTCTCTAATATTCCTTAACCTAAATACACATATGTATGTTACGCCTGGGAAAACCATAACCTTCGCAATATGTAACTTTGTTGGCAGTATGATGTCTCTGCACTTTCAAAGTAACAGGTATCTCTTTATTTCATAGCTCCATCCGTGTGAATTTCTGACCTAGGAATTTAACTCTGTTAGTATTTCAACTTCTTCTCCGCTTTGTGCTGGTGCTGCCTACTGAGATATAATAATCATTTATGTAAATTATGTATTGTACACTGCCCAGAGTCCCTCTCTGTGGGAGATAGATGGTTAAGAAATATGAAATATAAAATAAATAAATAAATGTATATATCTTAATATTGGGCATTAAACAGGTTTTTATGTCTTCTTTCACCTTCAAGAAACGAGCCCCAAGTTTTCTTCATTCAAGTGATCAAAATAGTATTATCTGAGGTTGTTGATATTCATCCCAGCAATTTAAATTTCGATTGTATCTGGACCAATTCTTTATGCTCTAAAAAAATTCCAAATGATGCCCACTGGAAATACACAGTGAATCACTGGGACCACAATGAAGAATTTATGTAATGGGCCATGTATAGAAATAATTAAAATACTTTAGAGAAATATAAAACTATCTTAGTTGAATTATAACAATTCATTTGGATATAACCAAAGGAAATATGGTAGAAATAGCTTGCTGATCCTGGCAGGGAGACATGTGTCTTCTCAAATCTTCATTTATTTATCACAGGGCAGCAAGTTCCAAATCTAATAATGAATCCTAGTCTGAATTGATGGGCAAAATGTCAGAGCTGTTAGAAAGCTTTTACAGGTTTAGTTCCCATTCTTTGGCTACATATGAGGAAAAAAATAGTATTGCCAGAAGCTCCCCAGGTTAAAGAAGAAGAAATCAATTTGGGAGAACAATTTTAAGCCACTTTGTGAAACTTTTCACTGAAACTTTAAAAATAGTTCTTTCTATGCACCCATCCAGAATGGAAACAGAATCCCATGAGGTTGTTCAATTATAGGAAGGAAAAAAGTATCTTCATTTTGTCTCTGCAGATGAGAGTAACATTTTTATTTTATTTTATTTTATTTTATTTTATTTTATTTTATTTTATTTTATTTTATTTTATTTTATTTTATTTTATTTTATTTTATTTTATTTTATTTTATTTTATTTTATTTTATTTTATTTTTAGGCTGCAGCAAGCTGGTGTTTTTATATTTCACTGGAACTTAATAAACTATATTTTAGGAAAATGATGGTTTCTGTGCAAGGTATAATTTGCCTGTAAACCAGAATCTAGAAACATGGTTTAATCCTTGCCTGTGTTGTTAGCAAAGTTTAGTTGACTGGATTCAAAATAAATAGCAAGTTATTGTTGCTACATTCTTGGAAAGGAGGGGTCTCAATCTTCGTATGTTACAACTACAAGGAAGAAATCTGTAAACTAACATCTGTTTTCATAACAAGCCATTGTTAGCCATTGCACAGTACAAATCCAACCCATACTGAGATGTAATTGTTTCCAAGAGAATATGTAGTAGTAATACACATCCTTCAAAACAAATTAAAAAAAAATAAAAACCATTTTAGTTTCAACATAGTTTTAATAAAGATTGTCATTGTCAGAGTTTCAAGTAACACCCCCAATGAAAGAAATTTAACAGAGCATTCAGTTTATATTAATTTATAATTTATTGATTTTTTCTAAATTATATATTGTTAAAGGTGCTTAATACATTATTGTTCTATTCATTTGTTCTATATTATGACTGAACTGCAAAGGCAACTAGAAAAGCTCACTGAAATTATTGTCAGAGATAGTTTGAATCACCTGTATTTTAATGTAGTGTACTACAGCACAGGGCAGGGGTGAAATTCAGCAGGTTCTGGAGAACCGGTAGTGGAAATTTTGAGTAGTTCGGAGAACCGGCAAATACTGGCTGGCCCCAGAGTGGGGTGGGAATGGAGATTTTGCAATATCCTTCCCCCAGGAGTAGGAAGGGAATGGAGATTTTGCAGTATCCTTCCCCTGGAATGGGGTGGGAATGGAGATTTTGCAGTATGCTTCCCCTGCCACGCCCACCAAGCCACACCCACCAAGCCACACCACGCCCACCAAGCCACGCCCACAGAACCGGTAGTAAAAAAAATTGAATTCCACCCCTGGTGCAGGGGTTCCCAATCTGTGGGCCGTAGCCAACTAGTGGGCTGTGAGTGGTTTGCAACCGGGCCGTGGAAACGGCCAGCAAGACTACGTACACATGCATTCTCACTTGCACAAGCAGCAGGGGACACATGTGCTCCATTTGCTGAGCGGGAGGCATGTGTGCACACCACTCGTACAAATGGAACTGCACACACTTGCTGGCCTCTTGCATGGCAACATCTCCTCTCCCCTCCCCTCCTCGCCTGTCTGCAAAACTAAAAATGTTGGGGAACTCTGCTGTAGCACTACTTAAAACATTTTTCCAATTTCAGATTAAAATATGGAACTAAGGAGAACTCACCAGTTCATAGAAAAATTCACTTTTTATAAACAGCCACAGAAGGAATAAAACCCTGCATGAACATTGAAAACAGCTATTCAGGATAGAAAGGGATTGAGACAAAGATGCATATTGTTCTCATATCTCCTTAATGTATACAGTGAATATATTATAAAAATAACAAGATTAGAAAAGATGACAGCTGTAATCAAAATAAGGGGCTGGAATACTAATAGTTGAGATATGCAATTGACACCACTGTCTTAGCTGAAAGTAACAATGAACTAAAAGAATTCATGTGCAGAATAAAAATGGAAAGTGAAAGTACAGATTAATGATAAATGTTAAGAAGACAAAGGTAATGTAATTCTCTTTTCTTAATGAAAGTTCATAGTGAAGAAGTGAAAACTGCTGTTTTTTTCCCTTGGGATCAGTCATAGATAAAGATGGATAATGTGTTCAAGAAGTAAACAGATTAATTTTATGGAGGAAGGTAATGATAGAGCAAAATATTTCTATAGAACTGTTAAAAGAATGTTCTTTTCAGTGATAATATACAGTTGTGAATTTGAACAATAAGAAACAGCTACAGGAGGAAGATATATACCACTGAATTACAAAGACTAACCAAAAGAAGCTTACTAAGAGTACCATGGTTTACGAGAAGAAACCAACTGGTTGATCCTGTACAACATTCTTGGGTCAACAATAACGAAGTAGAAACTTACACATTTTGGGCATGCGTTGTAAGTGGATGATGAACCAAAATGATTATTCTTGACAAGATTGAGGAAGTAGAGGAAGGAGGATTGGTGGAATGAAAGAGATTATAAAATTGCTTTTGCTTACCCTAAAATAAGGTAAAGGGTGAGCAATTTGTTCATGCAACTAGCCAGAATTTAGCTTGACTCAATGGTACCTTATTAATGTATTAAGTAAGTAAAAGAGCTGATAAAATATAAACATTTACTTTCTGCTGATATTCCAAGAACTTTGGAATGTTTGGGAGAATATAACATGGATTGGGTAGAAGCACTTAAAATCCCTGTAGAAAGAAAAATCTCCTACATCTGCAAATATAAGTCAGTTTTAAGTGAGATTTCAGAAAATGGCACCTACAGGATTTCATGAAATACATTTTTGCATTTCATATAGTCACTACATATGCTGTGGGCTCTGATAGATTTGACCAATATCTCATGACATACTGATATTTAGCAGATCAATAAATGGACAAAAGGTCAGTCCATTTCATGAAAAGATTTCACTAAGTGAATCACTCAAAAAATTTATTCTGCTATTGAAGAAGTACATCATTAAGCTAAATGATTTTGCGTCACAGAAGGGAGACTCTGTTTATAGCATAAAACTGATTTAGGAAAGGATCTTAATGGCCCCAAGAGCTCTGTATCTCTGCCTTTTATCATTTTATATGTGTATCAGAAAGCTATACAGCTAAGCTGAATCCAAACCAGCTCACTGCAAGGAATCCTAAATTTATCTATTTATGAATGGGATTAGGCTTCTTCAAAAGAGGCAGAAATATTAAGAGTCCTTCTGGATATGAGTATCTGTCTGGTATCACAGATTGTGACAACAGCCAGGCATACCTTATAATCAACTTTTTCTAAGATTTCCCAAAATTGTTGATAATGTCTATAATGGATTACTGAAATACTTTACGAACAGCTAAAGTTTAGTCTGCAGAAAATAGGTTGACCTATAATGTAATATGAAAGGACTATAATATACTAATATTAAAAAATATTCCACTAGAGTTCACCCGGAAAACACTAACAGATCTGTCTCCAACTGTTGCTGGATTATCTAGCAAATATTAGGAGTTGCTTTTCTCAGTAATTGCTTCTGGGTTCTGAAATGCAATCCCTCTGAAAATAAGAGAATTGTTAACATTGTTGTCCCATGTTGTACTTTATAGCAATAAAATGAAAGGCAAAGCAAGAGAGAGATAGGAATTAGTACTAATCTCACGGAATCAAATAAGCAATCTGATTTATCTAGTCAACAGTAGTCAAGCATAGATACAATCCAGAAACTGTACACAGGGTCAAGACACAGGTAAGTTCAAAAAGACTTCTCCAGGAATCCCGATATACAACAAAACATGGTCTAAGGAACAGAACCAAATCTTCAAGTTGTCCACAGCAAGAATGTTCCAGGGTATAAGCTTATTTATGTAGTTGTCTGTTATTAAATTCATAAGTCACCTATCTAGTAGTTCGAGGCAACTTTTATCTAGCTTCTATGTCCAAAACAATATCATTATGAACAAAATGACATTCAACTGGTCTAGACCATATGGAACATATTATTCAATATCTCACTATACTACTGATTATATAAATTCTAAATTAAACAAAAGGGAACATCCTATAGTTTTATTTAGAAATCAATAATTATTTCCAGTCTGAAAATTCAGCTTTTAAATTCTGATAGAATATCAGGTGATTTTAAAATTAGTAGGTTCTTGATAGCCTTAAATAGGGTTCAAATTCTAAAGGGAAAAGCAACAGCAATGTTGCATTTCATTAAGACACATAATGCTGAGAAACAATAGAGGCCCTTGTGGCATTGCATTTTGATTTAATGTTTTTCCACTCCAGTGACAATTCATCCCCCACTGCCTTACAAATGATGACTTGTGGGTCTTAACCTTACAAGAACGATACATGTGACCCATTAGCTACCCTACTTAAAAGCTTTTGTTAACCTGTAGTAAGTGCTGGAGCCATGGTTTAAATATAGACAGTCCAAATCATAGTAGCAGATGGTCTTACAAACCATGCTCCTTCCAATCCTTTTTATTCCCCTTCTGCAAATCATCAATGTTCTTTAGCTAGTATTACATAGTATTACTAGACTTAGGCTTATATTTTTGCAGATGGCCTAGTAACAAATGACACAATGGCTTTAAGAACATTTGCAGGATGAGTGGCTGATTTGGTTTGAATTAAATTATTATCAAACAACAGACAATGCTGTTTAAAGTAAACAGAAAATGAATAGAATCAAGAGATCTTGTCTTCACAAACATATATTTTTGTTTGGAACTAATTCCTGCATAATAAATTCCATTTAGGAAGCCCTTCAGAAAATAATCCATGCCCTGATCATCTCATGATTGGACTATTGCATTGGGGACTACTTGGGGCTGCTCTGAAGCTACAATTTGGATTGGACTCTCAAATTAAAAATTTGAGATACCTTCCTAGGCAGTAGTTTATCTCAAATGAAAAGGCAGAAAAGACTGTCAAGATTTGATGAAAAGACAAAGGGTAGATTTCTTTTGTGATGGCTTTAATTAGCTTGTCTATTACTAGCAGAATTATTTTTATTTTATTGGAATTATTTTTTATTTTATTTTTTATTATTAAATTTATTTGCTGTCCATTTCATGGTTTGAGGTTTCTCTGAGCAGCTTACAGTGTGATAAAATGTAGAATTATGCATTTTGTAGCAAATGGTTCCGAGATTGGTAAAATGAGGACCCAGATTGTTGGGGGCAATATGCTGACTCTAAACTGCTTAGAGAAGGTTGTAAAGCACTGTGAAGTGGTATATAAGTCTAAGTGCTATTGCTATTATGTGATTATTTCCATTTTCATTTAATAAAGTATCCCTATTTAGACTAAAGTTACGGAAGTGTGCACATTAGCTTTTTATTTAGCCTCCATATGTACTTTTTCTTAAAACAGTTGGTACACTGACTTAATTTTGTACTAATTTTCTTTTATGTATTCTTTTCCCCGAAAATAAGTCCCTGTCTTATATTTTTTTGAACCCTGAAATAAGTGCTTGGCCTTATTGCCACACGTTCAAAAGCCCGATTGGGCTTATTATCAGGGGAAGTCTTATTTTGGGGGAAACAGGGTATGATATTCAATATTATGGTTGAAGATAAATGTTTTATGGAAAAATAAAGCCATAAGGTATCACAAAATGGGAATTTTAAATTAAAAAAAAGGTTCTATAGTTGTTTTATTAGGTTAACAGATCAGATCTTCGCAACAAGAACTTGTCAAAGTACTGGAAAACATTAACTGAAAGGTTACAAGAATTAACCCAGATTCTAGGAACTTCAGTGCAGTGCAATAAGTTCAACCCTAATCAAATACAGAAATCAACCAGAAGTAGTAGTGATGCAACAGTTGAAAAATTGACAGTTCTACAGGAAAGGAACTTGTGGATTTAATTCAGTTGAAGAGATAGTACAGCTCTGAAGAAAGCAGAATGATGATCACTGAATGTGCATCTATTAGCATTAAAGTTTTGCCCATTTGTCTGATTTAATGGAAATAAAAAGCTTTCCTGAATGTATCCATATCCTCTAGCATGCTACTGTTTCTAAGACTTCAATTTTGTAAGAAATATTTTAAGGACAGATTTTACTGACACATCTTTTCTTGTCTTTCCTCCCCATTTTTCCTTATATTTCCAAAAGATAAACCCATTCACCAGACGTTTTCTACATCTCTGGTGTTATTTAACTCCTCATAATATAATATGAAAACATTGTAAGTAACAAATGTAAAGTAACTGATAGTCAGCAATAGATTCAAACAAATTCTATAAATTCTATTCTAAATAGCCCTGGAATACCCTGAATGCAGGAATAATAAATAGCATCAATGAAAATATTTGTGTTCAGAGACAAAAGCTCTGAACACAAGCTCGTAGATATTTGGATGAATGGTTCATATTATATTTCTATAGACCTCTGCTAATTACTGTGTCCATCACAACAATGGGCTAATAGATGTCATATTGTTGACGACGGAAAATACATTAGAAATTTTGGCAAGTTAGCTTGACCAAGATAAGATAATTTATAATTCAGGAAAGAATTCCTGGAACTTTCTACTCACATATGAACCCTTCTAACATTCAGGTTTGCCCACAACACATGAATATCACAAAAGTGATTAAGAAATTGTATTATTACATAGTTGTTTTAATATGCAGACTATCAAGCAATGTATACATCAAACAATTCAGTGAGCAGAAGTATAAAAACCATAATATTTGCTAAATCATTGGGGCATAATAAAAGAGTTTTAAAAAGACATACACAACATTTAGAAATCTGAACTGGAACATTAGTACATCATTATTATTGTTGTTCATGGAAAGAGGAGCAATATCAGATTAATAGGGCCTCCTATTTTGGGCATTGATATACATAATCCAGTCTTATATCATTATTGTCTTTTTATGGCTGTACCTGTGAGATCTCTTTCCAGAGAGCACTTCTAGCATCTATCTAAGTCAGGGGTGTCAAACTGGCAGTCTGTGGGCTGGACACCCCACCCCAGCTCCATGAAGGGAAAAAACATCACGAAACGCTGTACCTGTTTTTTAGTTATAGTTGTGTATCATTGTTTGTTAATTGTAAAAATTAGCCTTCTTATTTGGTCGGGAATACATATTTACTATTTTTTTTTTGCACAGACCCTTTGACCCTTGCATAAAATATGCCAAATAATATGTGAACTATGTTGTATTTATGTAAGAATGTTTGTAGATTTCTAAACAAATTTCATATACAGATTAACTCTGATACAGATTTTTATACCTAGTAAGAGCATTCTAAAGGTGTTAATTGTTCTTTGATAGTAACAGTATACATTACTCAACTGTAAAATAGCAAGAACAGACTTACCTAAATTCATCCATCAAGAGACAAGTTGGGAAAAGTTCCATCCGAAGAGCATATATAAAAAGAGAGAGATAAAAATAAAAATGAAAATTAATAACCAATAGTCAGCCTGATGACAAACTAAAAATAGTAATGACAATATTGGCAACTGGACTGTTAGCAGGGAATATTGAAAAATGGCATGGGATTAATAGAAATGAACATATAGGTTTAATTATGAAATAATTAGAAGTATATTAGAAGGTATGAACTAATGTCACCTAAATTGTATGAACTAGTGTCACCTACGCTGCAGATGTATGTTGTTGTTGTTAGTCGCGAAATTGTGTCCGACCCATCACGACCCCATGGACAATGTTCCTCCAGGCCTTCCTATCCTCTACCATCCCCCGGAGTCCATTTAGGCTCACGCTGACTGCTTCAGTGACTCCATCCAGCTACCTCATTCTCTGCCATTTCCTTCTTCTTTTGCACTCAATCGTTCCCAGCATTAGGCTCTTCTCCAGTGAATTCTTCTTCTCATTAGGTGGCCAAAGTATTTGAGTTTCATCTTCAGGATCTGGCCTTCTAAAGAGCAGTCAGGGTTGATCTCCTCTAGGACTGACTGGTTTGATCGCCTTGCAGTCCAAGGGACTCACAGATGTATAGATCTCATCAATTATTTATTTATTTAGCAAACAAATTTATATGGCCGTCCAATTCACACACGCTACTCCACAGATGATTATTGGGGATCCATGAGTTATGCTCAAAAGTACATGATGCTAATGGGAGCACTAGAAATGATTTTTTGGAAGATTTGTGCAACATTCTGAATGAGATTCAAGGGGACAAACATATTTGCTAGATGACATGAATGGATAGGACAGAAATAATATACGTTATTACAAATAATAACATTTTAATTTTTTGGGTTAGTTTTATGTCCTGTGTTTCACTGAATTACTAAAGATGTTATGCAAAGCACTCATTTCCATTTTGTTCGACAACAGGAAGCCTATGAAGTTAAATGAGAGAGAGAGAGAGAGAGAGAGAGAGAGAGAGAGAGAGAGAGAGAGAGAGAGGGGGATCTGTGTGTCAAAACAATCAGGTGACTTTTATGGCTAAAGAAATATCTAAACATGGGTTTCCCTGACGCCAGTTAAACACCTTAAGCACAATACAACACTGTCTTGCCCACACAAGGATAGGCGGCATTGCTTTAAACCAATAATGGGAAAATACCACCAGTCTCTTGATATGCAGAAATATCTCTGTTAATTTCAGCCAGTTTTCCAAGTCTGATGCTAGAATGCTAAAGCCTGTATTTGATACAGGGTCCCCCCCCCCCATTCAGTGGCATCTGTAACAAGATCCCAATGACTTTAAAACATCACATGTATTATTATATCATTACCCAACTGCTGCAATTATGTAATGACCTCATGACGTCTGATGTAAATACATTAGGCATGTAATTTGTGTGATAATGCCATCCTTGCAGAAGAGTGCGTAGGAATGCAAAGAAGAATGCAGGAATAGTTAGGGCAAAATGACAGACAATTCAGTTCTGGGAAATGAGAAAGTGTGAGAAAAGAAACTCAAAATAATTCTGCCTTGAGTTGTTCGGTATAAGAGGGGGCAGAAGAAAACTTTAATAGGCTTTCAAGAATCTGTAATTATACCTTACAGCAGTAAAGTAGCATTTCTGTAATCCTTGCTCTGTTGGTTTCATGACCTAGCCTACCTCAAAGAGCTGATAATCATGCACTTTGATGACTAAGTGGCAAAATTGCCAATTACAGGAAGACAACTTCCAGGAAAAATTCCAGCTGCAATGAGATGCCTTCCATGGTCATCATTTTATTGGTAGTTCCATCACTCAATCATTATATGTACACACTGTGATTTGCCACCCTTCCCATTAATGCCTACTTTGTGAATTTGATGCTCTCAGGTCACCAATAGCAATAATTTTACTTCCTTGTAAATGGGAAGAATGAACCAACTTTCAGAGTGTTGGTAGCGTGTGGAAAAAGAAAATGATTTTGAAAACTCCAATAATATTCACATCACATTTTGTGAGAAACGTTTTAATTTGGTTAATTCTGATTTTTATTCTATGCAATGCAATGCTTCCCGGGTTTCTCCAGGAACACATCTGTATAGATAATAAATAATGTAATCTGGATTATAAAAGACTGTCAGTCAGTTTTTCTAATTGTAAAAACTGAAAAATAAACAGTTGAGATGCACCAAATTGCCACCAGGAAACTATGATTGTATTAGTCCAATTGTACATATTTTCATATAATTATTCTTGGGGACATTTCAAGTTCATAACATAGAAAAGGTTTCAAGTAATTATTAGTTGCTTTAGGGAAGAATAACATGGCAATGCTTAAAGGAATAGTGCATAATTATAGATTTAACCTACCAAGTATGGTAATGCTAGACCTTTTCTTTGGAATCTCGGAAGGAATTGGTGTCTATATGTCAAATATTAAGAGAGGCCTCATTTATCAAATCTATTAATCTTTATCTAAGGTGACAACAACACGGAATATCTAGGAAAAGTAATTGACAGTTTGCTTTAATGTTTTACTTTTGTTGTTTAGATATTTAAATTATAGAGAGCTCTTTACAATGCCAATGATCTACATATAAAACCAAAAATTTCTAATACCACTGCAGTCCTAAGAAAAAGGAATGGTGGAATGTAATTTTTTAAAATAAATATTGTATTAATTAATAGGCATACATTAATTGAGTATATTTTTTTGTTTGCTTGCTTGCTTTTACTCAGCTAGGAAAGCTAGGTGAATACACTTCTCACGATGTGTTATCAAGCAGAATATTCCTCTATGGAGCCATGTGATAAATAGCAGAATTAATGCCATGTAGTATTAATGGTTTACTCATTGCCCTAAACCACGTTTGTGGTTTAAGGAACTATGGTTCCTTAAATAACTTGATTCGCAATAAATATTTAGAATCCAAAGTGTTTGAACTTGCCCAGACAAAAAACAAACCACAATAAGGTTTATTTTGATATATGAATTCTATCAAAATAAATCAGAAAGACAGCCTGACTGTAAGGATTTAGAAAGTAAGGATGGGCATCTCCAGCCCTGCAAATGTTGAAAAATTCCACCCAGAATGATCAATAATGAAAGATGCGGGGAGTTGCAGATCAACCATCTGTGAAGAGAAAAATCTTAATGATCTTAAGAAAGATCCATTTGTTTGGTAAAAGCCAACACAAGGAAGAGTCTTTTTCTGTTCAGGAGAACAAGAGAAACAAACCTAGAACTCAATGAGGATGAAGAAGATAACATTAATGAAAGAAATACTAAGCTACAAAAAGCTCGTCTACTCTTTATTTGGAGTAGTATATATTTTGTAGAAAGGTATATAGCTAGGACTGGATGCCTGGATAAGAAGATAAGGCACTGCCATCAGAGTGTGCACTATAAAGGAACCTAATCCCATTATTTTACTATTAAAATTACACATGGAATCGCAGCATGTAAACTCATTTGTACAGAATTGGTAGCCTATGTTCTCTATACATACCTAAAAGAAAAACTAACCAGAACAGAATGGCATATTATGTGTTAGTCATAAGACAGGTGTCAGTGGACAGAACACAGTGATTTAGAAGCAGAAAGCACACTAGTCCTTAGCACTCCTCAGAAGCCAGTAGTCAATTAGCCTCAGTCAGCTTTGGCAATGCAGACAACTGTCTTAAAAGATCAATTAGGCAGTTCAAGGTCAGAGGAGACAGTTGACCTTCTACTGCCAGTCTCAACAAGACTTTGGTCCTTCCTTTCACACACCACAAAACAATTCTTCTCTTCCTTTCATTCCCCTCATTTGGCAAAGGAATTTCTCAAGGGTTTCAATATTATTCAGAACAAGCACCAATGTGTGACCTAATCAACACACTGAGCCTTGACAAAGGAGAGCCCTGCTCAACTAACCTGTTTCTGAATGGACTGGAACGCTACCTTCCATTCTCAACACTCCCAACCGATGCCTGAGCTTTGTTTTAATCTGCAGTGGAAATGCAATACTTTCCCATAACTCAGTGGAATTAGTGTTACTCACATTTG
The DNA here is from genome assembly GCF_059756535.1 of Pantherophis guttatus. Classification (NCBI taxonomy): domain Eukaryota; kingdom Metazoa; phylum Chordata; class Lepidosauria; order Squamata; family Colubridae; genus Pantherophis; species Pantherophis guttatus. The sequence goes on from NC_142068.1 coordinate 43,440,960, forward strand.
GGGTGCAAGGTCTCAGTCACTGACATAGAAGTAAATGTTATGAGTCAATCTGTAGCAGTGTTTTTCAGTCTCAGTGGATAATGGTGGGTGTTGTCCACACATCTAAAATTTGCTGAGGTTGACAAACACTGCTCTGTAGGATTTTAAGGAGGAATTTAGGGTAGGGAGGAAAGGAGGCAGATCTCTGTAATGAAGAAAAATAAACAAAGAAGTAAATGAAGGAGGAAACTGATTCAGAACAGGAACCAATTTTCTGCCATATGCTTAAAAGGACAGCTTGAAAATGACAAAATAATTAAGCAGTCTTAATTGCAGATTTTCTTCATACCAATATCCCAAGAGAGGTGGCAAGCATTTTTAAAACTTGCAGAATATGGAAGATTTCCCACCCATTAAAAAGGGAGAGAAAGTTTTACATTTCTGTTCTTTGTTTATTTTGCTATAAAATGCAGAGCACAAAAGCCCTGTGGGTCTCTGGGCAGCCTAGGATTGATGCTGGGACAAGGAAAGCAAAAAGGAAGAATAGTCTACAAAGGCAACACTTTTCCATAACAAGGACAAGGCTGCTATGTTTTAGAAGTATTAGTTCTGGCTTCAGTCACAAGCATAAAGGAATTTGGCAAGCCTCATACAGCTCCCTCATAGCCTCAAAACCACAGACGATTCCAGCACAATTGGCTGGCCCAGCTCAGACAAATGCTCGGAGATGTTTCATCACAGCATTTTTCAGCTGTTGACCTACTGTCTTGGAATTCAGCAACAGCTAACATCTTTGATTTTAACATTATTTGAAGTTAATTACAGTAGTTGCCTATAATGAGTCTTTTATTCTGCACAATCAGCTCAGGCTCTCTTATTCTGCACAATCAGGCTCAGTAAAGGTAATGCCCAAGAGAAAGAATTTTAGTTTTTGAAACTTTATTTTCAGCAACTTGATTTCCTGAACACTCACCTTCTCCTTCAATATTTGGGCTGCTTTTCAAATTAGGGCAGCAGAGAAAGCCTGTGGTTAGTCTGCAATCTCCTTTAGACTCCAATACACATTCTCTCCAGTTGACCTGATGTCAACCTTTCTAAACCTGTTGCCATCCAGATGTGCTGAATTCCAACAAACATAATTCTTTGACTGGAAGTCAAAGAAAAAGTATGTTTAGTTATGCAGAATGTCAGACGATGTTTTGGGGAAAGCTCACCTTTTACAAAGCCTGGACACTATATAGACTGTTAGGTTCTTCAAGTAACTTGGTCCCCCTATGACATGAAATACAACTAGATTCCTTTGCTATTTATTTTAGGCTTTACCAGACATGCTGGGCCCATTCCTATTATCTGTCCATCAGGTTGGAGAACGTCAAAGGGAAATACATCTATATGAACATGGTATCTTGATTTTCAGTTTCTCTAATCATATCCCACTTAGCTATTTAGTTAGGCCGACAGTAACTTTTTTTTCTAAGCCTGGTATTTTTCCACATTTTCCACAGACATAATATTTAAAATGTGTATTTGAAAGGGGTTGAAAAATTCTAGAGCTTTCATACAAGGAAGTACATACTTCAGGGTACAAGTACACTGGATGGCAAACACTATTTAGAATATTCTACTTTAAAGAATAAACCAGCCTTGACCTAGAGCTTGCTACTGGGAATAACGATTGGATATATTTGCTGTTATGACTCTAGTGAAAACACTTGAAAATAAAAGAATTTGGCAACCTTATAAAATATTGAAAAAAGCAAAATACTTGCTGCATAATCTGTGTTTCTTAACAAAAAGAATGTAATGAAGCTGAAGACTAACTGCTGTCTTCAACAAACCATTCTTACTCAGCTTTTTACTCTTCTTACTCTTTTTTAAATTCAATTCCTCCAAACTTTGTTTTCTTGGGATATCTGCCGTTCAACATTGTAAGTTTTTTGAACAGTTAATGGCTTAAAGTAAATAGGAAAATGCAAGTGCTTAGTTGCTAATATATACACATCAAAGATTATGTTGATGCCTAGGAATTTGAAATATTTATTCAATTTGATTATTATGTACTGACAGACTCAAGGCAGTTAGAAATACTAAGGCGCACATTTATGTTAGTTGCAAAGATTAGTTGGGTAGAAGGTCAAAAGTGATAGATGAATGAAACAAGGCACACATAGTAACCTATTGGATGGAGTCTCAAAGGAACACACTGGCTCTCTTGTTCAAATTATGTAAGCTGGCCAGTTTTTATGAGATAGTTAGGGTTATTTGTCTAGCTTCAATTAACTTCTTCTTTTGACAAGTATTAAAGCATCTACTGTTGATTATCTACAGTATTTTCCAGCTATTTTTGGATTTGTAATTCCCAGAGTGTCTAGACTGGGAAGACATTACCATAGCTCTGAACTTCCATTTATATTAACAGCCATGCAACAGGTGATCTATGCCTTGCTAGGTTACTACTGTAGGAGAAGGAGTGGCAGAGCCTGGGGATGCAGTCAAAAGAGAAATCATCTTAGAGTCACTACCGAGCCACAAAATAAGTCTAACACCTCTTGAATTCCACTGACCCTCATCTAGGCCATAATAGTGCTAATTGTTGAATAGATTCTTATACATAGGAATGAGTACTAATAAATCAATTTAATTAGAACTTCATGTGTGGTCCTGATCTTTCCCACCTGACACATAATGACATTTAAAAACTGATTCTTAAAAAATCTAGCTACAAAATAAAAAGATGCAATGATATCAATAAACCTTTAATCACTCTGAATATTCAGTTTTGTGTATTTCCTCCACCCTGCCCCTTTTCTAAACGTATTTTATAAGTAATTGTGTATGTAAAGAGGAAGAGCCTAGCAGTTTGCCAGATTATACAAATTCAACCAATAAGTAGAAAAAGTAAATAAGGAAGTATGTGGTCAGGCAAACATGGGATGGTAAAAATATGAGCTTTCAGAAAACTCAGTTCTCAACCCAGAAAGCAATTATATTCCCTTTAACCAGCAGGTGCTGCTCTGGCAATAGGAACGGACGTGAACAGCAAAGGCTGTAATAAAACAACTGAGTTGCTTGAACATAATAAAAACTGAAAAATGTGTCCAAGCAATATAAGGGCCAAATGAAACTGGCAGCCCTATGCTTTGGAATACAAATAGAATACAATACAAACCACCAAGAAACTTTCCTTCCCGACCATCTCAATGGTCTCCCTGTCAAAGAAAATCAGAAGGTCACTCATTGAACAGACACATTCTACTCTGCTCAACTTGGACAAGTTACAATAGAAGTCCAACACAAAAACCAACCAAAACACCACAAATCAGGAACACTGTTCCCCACAATTTCAGCTGTGATCTATTTCAGATCAACACAATCCCTTTGTTACAGTATATGGCAGACAGACTTCAAAATGTTTTCTGCGAATGTGCAAGAGATCAGCATGAAGTCTCCTCCTTTTACAGAATATTTAGGGAAATTGTAGAGCCCCAGAACCCTGGCAGCAGGGGGTAGTTGGCATAAATACAGAGAAATATTGTGAGGCTACAACAAGGGAATTCAACCACAGGCCTTTGCTGAGATATTAATATGTCCACAGTTCCCTATAAAAGATATAGGATAGGCCTTAGTGAAATAACAGTTTTCTATTGCCCAATTCATCTAATATAAAATTAAGCAAATATTATTATGTTCTTATCATTGAGGAGTCAATGTCTTCTCACTATTTCATTATTCTTCTGCAGAATCTATCTGCAGACTGAAATAGCACTCTGTTTTTAGTAATGTAGGTAGATAAAATATCTTTGAACATGCAGCTTTCTTTTGAATCAAACAGTCCTTAGCTCATTATTTATATTATTATATAATGCGTGATTATTATTTCACGCATTATATTTAATGAGTGAAATACTTTAACAGTAGATTAATCAGAAATTTAGTTTGAACTATTCAAATTATTTATCGTATATAAAATCCCAATAATTTAACATGAAATCCACAAGAACATTATATAACAGGCTCACTAGATGAGCTAACTAAAGAAACAATGGGTCAATCATTAACATCATTGGCCAAAGTTTATGTAGGGGTGTTTTTAATGTCTGGGTAGCATGGAGGTTAGTAAGTGAATTTAACAGTTAGCATAAATTTTTCCCAGAAGTGAGAGGTACAGAAAAAAGGAGCAGGAAAAGAACAAAAGAGAGAACAGAATTATTTTCTGAGACTACTTTAAGTTAGAGACAAAAGGTGGAAAGCTCAAAGTTGATGGAAGTCTCAAGGTTCAATTAAATGTTTTTTTTAAAGATTAACTTTAGCATATTGCTAAGTTTAAAGATGTTAGTGAGGGAGTTGCTTTCTATTCAATATATATCCGTATACAATAAATACAGAAAACTTTTGATCTAACTAAATTTAAATATGAATGGAAAGCAATACATTGTTAGTCATGATTAACTACAGTGGTACTAAATTTAGGGAATAATAGGATTAATTCCTAATCTGGAAAAACATAGGTCTCTCTTTTTAAAGAGAATTTGAAAAAAATAAGTGTTTTATTGGCTACAGAAATACTGCCCTGTTGTCTATTTCAGAGTTATGGTAATGTCTAATGCTATTTCTAATGCAGAAATGATATTAAAATACGTATATAGTCTGTGGATTGTTCTGCAAAAAGAAGTAGTCTGGACAAGGATTCCTGTCTGCAGAAAAGAGGTAAAAGGACAGGACAGAAGGCTCAATCTTTACCAGGGAATCCAAGACAAACACAAATAGATTACACTTATGACATAATGAAATATTCTGTACCATGCCGGCAGCTTTTGAGAGATAATTTAGTGGAAATAGAAATATATTTTGCTTGATGGCAGCTTCTGTGAAACAACATAGGAGAAAATGGCCTTGTTAATCTAATACATGTAATGTATCAAATTTTGTCCTCTGCTTAATAGAAGGCTCTTCACTCCAGTCAGTGCTTTTATGAGCAGAGTTGATTTCTACAAATTATCTCTTTTTTATACAGTTTTTAAAAGGTAATTCCAACCTTCTGAAAATTTTGGACAGATAATATCAGCAAAAATTATTCTCCCTTGTTGGACTCACCAAAGCTCTCAGGGCAATCCTGAAGGCATTCAAAACACAGATGCATTATGAGCCATTTCAATTGCTAGATTGTCTTCAAAAGATAACTTCAGTTTTTGCATATTATAATCCTGCATTATGCAGCTAGATAGCCACAGGCATATCAGTAGCAACATCTAGTAATATAAAACATATGGCAGCATGTTATGATGCCATGGATTTTTATGCCACACTCTTATTTTATTAGTTGTTTCCTGCTGAAGAATGGAAATTACCAATGCAATGGTAACATGACAATGTAGAATCATCCTTCCATTGAGAAGTGTCTCCATAACAAAGGCTCAAAGCTCCACTTTGTTCTCTCCTTTTCCTTCTATTCCTTCACATAAGACTGTTCCATTGTTTCCTCATGCAGGATTTAGAAAAAAAACTAAATTAATTAATTAGAACACCCACAATTACTTTTCTTTTAAAATGATTTCATTTTAAAGCCTTAGGATATGTAATTTGTGATTAACACATTCTGATTGTCTTAGTCCTGTCTGTTAGCCTATCCAGTCAAATTTCTGTAGACAATTATGCCCATCCCCATACCTCTTTAAAATGATTGGCTTACAAACAGGTGCTGAGTTCATCATCCCTTTACTGGAGGGCATGGAAGTACAAAAGCTAATGAGAGAACCTGTCACTGCAGGGGGCATTTATTTATTTAGTTACCAGTCATCAAAGGAGGAAGTGACAGACAGTGAAGACACTAGGGCCATCATGTCAGCTTAATCTGGGAAACAAGATAAGACTTTGCTCCTCAACATCCTTTCAAAGGATGGCTCAGAACTATTTTAAAGGATTAAGAGTGAGGGGAAAAACAAATGTTCTCCTAGCCAAAGGAAACAAATGCATACCATTTCTGTCTTTCCTGGCCCCTGGGCTGATAGCCTCATGCATATTTTACATTTTCCACAATAATTCAGGAGCAGTCTAATCTATTCTAATTTAGCTGACTTGAAATACCTGATATTCCTTATTGAAAGTCTGATTTAATCATAGGAAGTTAGCACCCACCTCTCTCCTAGAAGAATGAAATATTTTAGGAAATATTAAAAAGGCAGAATATAGTTCCCTGGATGAGAAAAGGAGAAACATGTTTTAAAGACAAGGCAGCTACCTCCCCCCCCCCACCATTAAGGTCAATGGGCCATTAAGACCTCAGCCAAGCCCACTCATTCCCCCCCCCCTTTGTCAATGGACCATCATCTGCAACACAATAGGACCCATCTAGCAACAGAAACTCACCACATGGCAAGACTCAAGGAAGCTTGAGAGACAACTTACAAAGTTAGCTAAGACCCCCACCACCTGGGAGCCTGACAACCGATCAGGATACTCTTTCTGTACCCCAGGAAGTTCAAACCTCAGAGAGGGCATAAAACCCAGGGACTCGCAGCATCTCGGCCCTTTTTCTGTTCAGGAACTCAAACCATGTGATCCTGTCCACCATTAAACCATCTTTCCAAGCAGTCACCATGTTTCCAGTGTCTTTTTCCCCACTTGGAGCTGAACCCAGAAGGATATTTGCTACCTTTACCTGGACTGTTAAGAATGTCTTTCTTCCCTCTGAGGCCATCTGATGATCATTCAAATGTCTGCACGTGAGAATGCAACGTATTTGTCCATTTCTCCTGACTTGCCCAATTCTCAATTCAGCAAAATAAATAAGAAGCAAAATAAATCTCAATCTCAGCAAAATAAATAAGAAGCATGTTGTTATTAACAGAAGTGTGTAACAACTGCTTACTTTAGAGAAACATTCACTTGAAGCAGACTATTTACTACCCAATACCTTTCTAGTCACATTTGTACATCTTAGAATCTTTTGATCGATTTGCTAACTTTAGTAAACACTCCATCAAGATTTCACAAATTTATCCTTTTACTGTGGTTTTTCACAATTTATTTATAAAGGGCTACCGTTCATTCCATTTTCTTTGTCTTATACCACTATCACTAATGTTTTTGATATATAAATTTTCAGGTCTGTACTCCTCATTGCTTCATACAATCTATTAGCTTTTTTTGGAAAGTCATTCTGCTTCTCAACCAGCAATATGGCATCATCTGGTTACAAGACTACTTATGCATTCACACTAACTCTAACCCAAATCCCAACCAACACACTTCTATTACTGTCACAAACATTCTTTATCCATTTATCTATTAATATGTTGATCAAGGAGAAATAACATACTCTTGTTTTACTGAAACATTTGCTAAGCATTCTATTTATTCTCACAGATGTTTTTCTTCCATCATCTGAAGTTCTTAGCACATTCAGCAGCCAATTTTCAACTACACGTTATATGAAAAATATTTCATAATTCAGACCTATTCACAATTCAAGCCTATTGGAATATTATTTTTTTTTAAAAAAATAATTGTAAAACTTACTTTCATTGAAAAAAAAATTCAACTGGAAATGGACAATCCACACAGCAAAATATTCAGGAAATGTGGCATGTAACTGTTTTCAAAGACCTGTTCTCCTTTATCTACATACTTTTATTTATTATTGTTCAAATGTTGGCATCATTATGTTGGCTAAGATGAATTTTATACAATAAAGATAAAATAGTATGTATGGAACTAGTACTGTACTAAAGATGTTGCAGTGGATTAGAATTGGTCTACAGACACAGTGAAATCATTCCTTTGAGAATTGCTTATTTTCGTTGAATTAGAGGCGAATTGTTGGGATTTGATTTCCAAAGGGGCTGTCCTATGCAACTGAAGTTAGCCAACTGCCCTCAGACAAGGGAAAGGTGAAGTGTTATGACCAATGTTGAAAAGAAGCTACTCAGCATTTATACATGGAACAAGGAGGTGTTATTTTATTGTCAGTGTAACTCACCAAAATGCCTTAGCCATTTCACCGAAAATTATGGAAAACGTTACTTTTTCTAATAAGCAAGCATTTGGCAACATACAAATAAAAAAAAAGCCAAATTTATACTATAGGATTAAGCAAACATACCAGAGTTCCAAATTCTCAGATGAAATGTGTAGATTAACAGTAAAAAAAAAATCCTCTTGTTTTATGCTGCATGAAACTAAACACTAAAAGTGTTCACTAAAGTTTAGTGAAACACTAAACTTTAAAATGTGGTTTATAAACTTTAATATTAATATCATAGCACATTATATAAAACCACCAATAAATCACAGTACATCTTAGAGCAATGTATGAACCTAACTAATGCAAGACAGATGGCATAAGGTACAGCATTAATTGTATATTAATGCAAAGGCAAAGTTGTCTTTCTTGTTCCAATAAGTCTCTCAGTATAACAAGCATAAGAGAAGATAGATAGATAGTCTTCTACCATATCCCAAAGAAGCCAGTTATGAATACCATATCCCTGAATACCACATCCCTAGTCATTTAAAAATAGAGTTGTTCTTAAATCCCTTAGCTGTAAACAGAGTTTATATCTGTAATTAAAAAGAGATGATACAGCAGCCTGGCAGGATAAGAGACACATGTAAAATCCTAGCTGAATTAATTCCACAGAAAGATAAGAAAAATCAACAGTATTTTAAAGCAAATTCTGGTAGCTAGTTCTAAGTGCTTCATGTTCTAACATGAAGCATCCATGTTTAAAATGAAAGAAAAGGGGGGAAATGCCTTCTCCTCAGCATGTTGTAGTTCAGCAGCAGAAATAATTCCCATTAGCAATGACTGACCTAACACTGTCCAGGTGATGGTGTGGAAGAAACAACCACATATGCTTTTGTCTTGGGAGACCTTTTGGTCCCAGGCTCTTTGAACATCCCAACAAATGTAATGGGTTGAAATGCTTTGTCCTGATGCATTTTCAATTTATGGGAAGGAAGACTGGGGGTGGGTGAGTGGCTGGGAATACTTTCAGGCAAACAGTATTGCATACATATATTAAAAGTGGCAGAACCCTGTGTGAGAATGAAAGCCCATTCCTTCCACAGCATTCATGTGAGCTCTTAGTGCCCACTTGCAGCTTCTGTAATTTATCATATCAAAGCTGAATGACAGCTTTTACAAACAAAATAAGGCACAGACATGTGCTATAAGAGCAAGAACCCAATCCAAATTCAATTCCAGCATTAAAACAAACAAAAATGAGAAGGGACCTGGATCTTTGTATCAAATGAAGCCTTGCCCTGACGTGGCCTTGTCTGTTATAGCTTAACTTGTTGTGTGAACCCAACCAATAAAACACAGAGAATGCATTTTGGGAAAGTAACCCGGGTTTATCATAATATGATTATTTTGGAGCAGCTTAATTTGGATAGAGCAATTTTAAAAATGTTTTTCAAGCTTAGCACTAGATTTGATTAATTTGAGAACGTTTCTTGGCAGTTTACACAATTTAAGCATTTATTGGTTGAAGGGGGGGAGGAAATGCTGTTGCAGCTGGACAAATTAATTGTGATTTCAAAACCAATAACTTATCTTGATAAAGAGCTGAATAATGAAGATTAAAGTGACATCAATTCAGATTATATTTGGAACAATGAACTTGAATGTGTTGTTCTTGTCAACCAATGGGAGGTTAGTCTAAAAAATGTGAAACTAATGTTTGATCCTGAGGCACTCCCCAGAACAAAGGCTTTGAGAGCGGATTTCTCCCCATGAATGCTAACTAGAACCTTCTCCAGCAGGAGATGAAAAGAACTACTGCAACACTGTGAATCCTGAGGTGATCCAGAAGGATACCATGTCCATAGTACTGAGGGATGCCAAGAGTTCAAGGATGCAGCCCCCTTCTTCACACGGGATCGCCCAGCAGCAGGTGATCAGAGGGGGAGCGGCATTCCTGTATGCTCCTGTTTCTGTGTGGCACTCTCCCCTCAATGCTAGCGGCTGTTGCTCCCCCTTCTACCACTCCGTTCCCGCTGCTGGGCAATCCTGTGTGAAGAAGGGGGCTAGCAGAGAGGGGAGAGTGTGAGGTTGCTGCTTCTGGGACGAGGGGAGCTGGGAAGCATCTGGGTCCGGCTCACCTGGCTTCTCTTCCTCTTGCAGCCAGCTTTCCCAGTCTAGCTTGACACAGGCTTCCACCCCAGGCCTCCGCCTGTCCCCCCTCCCCGACAGCTGGACAAAGCTAGGCAAAAAGTCAGCCCACACTGGCGCCCAGATTTACTGACAGTGGGCTTGCAAAGGGCAATGTGAGCTGAGCTGCTGCCTGCATCAAGCTAGACTGGAGAGGGAGAGAGCATGAGCAAGCCAGCAGTGCTTCCCTCCAGTCTTTGCCTAAAGCCCTGTGCTGCACCAGGTGGCTGAAGTTGGAAATTCTGCCCCCCTCCGACCTGCGCGTATCTTGGCAACGGGACTGTTTCTTTCTGCGCCCTTTTCCTTTTTTATCTTCTGGATCGGCACAGGGGGACAAACCTAGCTTTGCTGCCCATTGCAGCTAGGAATCTCAAAGCTGACAATGAATGTTTGTATTGTAGCCAGCCCGGGTGCTAGATTGGCCCCTTGAAAACTCCATCTCTCGAGGAGCCCAGCCAAATTTTTGCGTGCCATTCGCTGAGGCGGAGGGTGGGGTGGAGCTAATAGGTGTCCAAGCTAAGTGCCTGAAGAAGCCCAGCTGGCTGGCAGGGAGGTGGAGTATCCCAACACTGGCAGCTGTGCAGGAAAAGAAACTGCTTTTTTTTTTTTTGCCAAGTCAAGATGACGCACGGTCGTATGGTGGCTCCGCGTTGTAATGGGCTTCAGGAGGAGGACAGGACCCTGCCTCCCCCATTGTGAAGCGTGTGAGTATAAAGGTTCACTCAATCAATTCCAACTTCATGAGATCTTTTTCTTTCACGAGAAGTTGGAATTGATTGAGTGAAATGCAATGAAGCATTTGGAGCTGGGCTGGGGCGACTGCGCATGTGCCAACAAGATAGGGCTCTGCATGTCATGTCTGGCACACATGCCATAGGTTCGTCATCACGGCTGTAGGCTTATTGTCTCTTTTAAAGATAACTTTACTGTTTGGATCCAGCCACCTGCTACCTTCTAAGAGGCCTTATCCTACCAGTAGGAAAATGCACTTAAAATGCAGATGGACACATTCATAACTCTAAGGAACCTATCCAGTTTCCAGCCCAATCATGTCAGACTAGAGTTCATCCAATTCTGTAGAAACTGAACAACCAGAGTCCAACTCTACAGTCCAATTTCTGTAAACCCCGTAATGTTATCTGAGAAATCCATGAAAAATTTTCATTATGGCTCCCTTAATAAGGAGCAAGTCACCTTAAAAAGGCCACTGGAAGCAGGCTGTAGAAGCAATAAGAGTAGCAAAATACTTCTGTTTTGCCACTCTTATTGCCACAGTGCAGTCTCTAACAAAGGCCCTTACCAGTGTCAAATTGTATTTGCTCTTCATTTTTCTCCAGCATTTTTCTTCTGCTATTTCATCTCCCAGAAAACAAATATACAAACAAATAAACAAAGAAATTCAGAGGCTTCCAGAATTGATAGAAAAAGGTTATGCAGGTACAATCCAGTCTAAAGTCATTGCCACCCTCTCATTCCATATGTTACTAAGCTCTCAAACAACTGTGCACCAAATTCTTGGAAATTCCACTGTGCCCTTTGACTTGGGATAGACTGGATGAATAAGATCTACCTTTCTGTAGTAGGGAGTGGGTAAGAAGAATTTCTAATCAATCAAAGACTGATCTTTCCATGACAAAAGACAAAGAAAAACATCCTCCCATTTCAGATCATGTCACCACTGTCCTGAGATTAAATAAAACAGATCTAACAGGTGCTCCAAACTGTGTGTTAAACTCTTGATAATTTGGAATAGGACTATAGTTGCCATTCCAGACTCAGGGACCAAGATAGCAACCTGAAGAAAACTGCCAGGCTAAGAACTGAATCAAGTTGTACAGATACGTATGTGTAATGGAGCTTGTGGATCATTTTGGGAAACAAGAAGAGATGCTGCCAAGGAAACAATCAGTCAAGAGAGTCAAGAACTTCTCTGTCTTAATGATTAGAGAAAGAAATATAGGAAGATCCCTCCTTAATTGTTCAGATGGTTAAAATTGGTGGCAGGATATTTGTACTTTCAGATTTGCAAAATTTATTAATACAGCCTTACAATGAAGTTGAATTAGTTACTCTAGTTGTGTTTCCTATCTGGTTTACTTGGGAGGGCTGACAGTATGCCATTTCACAGCAGGAAGGCTGGTACAGAAATAGCAGTCCCATCTGTTCCAGAAAGCCCAAACTCACAAATGGGTCTCACATCTGTTTGTCTGGTGGGCAACACGGGTAGGGGAGCTTTCTGTATCCCATTCTCTGAAGTGACAAATAGCTCTTGATCTTCTTTCATGTAGTATTATTTCAAACTGCTATCCTATTGTCTTTCTCAGGACTAAACATGCAGTTCATGAATGTGTGCATGTAGGTGTAAACATGCTACCTTCTCTTCCTTCAAGGAAACAGAAGTGCAGTCTTTACATGAGAGACGTTCAGATTAGTATATAGTAGTGGGTATGGTGTTGGACAGGAGTCTAGAGACTTCTACTTTCCCTAAGTCATGAAAGTTATCATAAAGGATGTCTTTAAGAATCAAAACACGGAGCAAAAAGGCCTCAATGGCTCTGTACATAGATTTTAATGGGACAGGTAAACAAATCCTTAATGCTAGCCTATAGATCAAAGGAAGCCCTAGAGAGATTCCAGTTATGTGGGACAATTAGCACAATTTGAAAGGCAAGGAACTGCTAGCACACAAGATTTCTTTTGGGCTATAAGATAGAAATATTTCCGGAATAATTTTTTTCCCACACCACTATATTTTTGGTATCTATACTTTTGTAGGTAAACTAGTTAGGCAGTGATACGGCAGCCAAATGGGCATTTTACATATCTTAATTTTAATTATAGTAATTATCTTTAGTTTATTAATCAATGATATCCTTACAAAACCAGAATGAAACACACACACACACATACACACACACACACCTGGCTACCACCTGGAACATTGTTTTTATTTATGCAAAACTCCCGTCCTCAACTTCTCTAGAACAAAATGGATTCTTCAGCAGAAGATTCAGAGTAATGCTGATGCACATACAAAAATACAATTACTTGTCTACAGAGAGCCACTGCACCAAAATTTCTCTATTACAAAGCACATTTAGAAGCATTTTCAAGGCAAAGCTTCAATGTAGCAGTCAAATGAAGAACTGAAATGCATTGGGAAACACACTGCTGTCTTTTACAGAGCTCCTCAGATTTGCCCCTGACTTGACAGAGACTTGTGCCCCTGGTGGCATGTCATGTTTCAGGTCAGTAGTTTTGAGGCTGAAGCTGGTTAATTATTTAATAGGGAAGTGCTGTTCAACATGAAAACTGTAACCACTGTGTGGATTCTTTTCTTTCTTGCTTTCTTTCTGAAAACACTTCTGCTCTGACAACTAGTCCTTTAGGTTAGAAAAGCTCCAATCTAACCTTCCACTATCACCAAACTATATATCCCTACAAGTTCCCAGATAAGATGTTTGTAGAAAGAAGTTTCAAAGCAACTATTTCCAGGTATTGTAAAAACTGGTCTATTTCTAAAAGAGCAGTGGAATGAAAATCAAGTTGGGTGCTGTCTTAAGGATTTCCTATGCTTATTTATAAAAATAGAGGAAGTGAAGGAAAAAATAATAATATAAGGAGTTGTTACGCTCTTTATCGCACATGTTTAAATGTTGATATTTCACCCCATTTCATAAGATTGGAACCTCCAAAAATGACAGTTGGGAGCAACTAATCTTTTCATAAGTTCTGAGTGAGAAATTTCCAAAAGATTGTGCAAATTCCTTTTTAGGAATGATGGCAATAGTAAGAATAATGTTTGAAATACAGCTCAGTTTGCAATATTTGAATATCTTTCAAGGTAATGCTGTGTATGTCTTTGTCTCTCACATGCTGCCTTCTCTTACACACACAAATCCCAAAAGGAGAAAAAAAATGAATACCCAGGGAGCTTCATTAACACTTTCCACGGCTGAAACCCTAAACTCAGGACCACAGGCTTCATATAGCCTTGTGCAAAGATCAATAGGGAGGGGGGATGGAGCAAATGGATCACCTTTTGCAATACAATTGGCAAATAACAGGCACCCAAACCTGACTGAGGGCACAGCAGAGGACAAAAAATTAAATTCCTTTATTGCCAGACAAAGCCCCAAGTGCTGAAGTGTCTCCTGGGCTTACATTATAAAAGAAAGGAGAGGAAAGAAAGAAAAGCTTCTAGCCATGTCTATAATACAGTATGCAATTTGGTTCTTTTGAAAGAAAAAGTTTAATGAAGCAGGGATAAGGACAGAAGATCGCTAAAGTATATTCTGGTCTCTGAAAGAGGACTCCTGTACATACTTAATTAGATGCGAGTCCCTATCAGCATAAATAGGGCTCCTAATGAATAGATATTATTGGGATTAGACACTTCTAATTTTATGAGTCGCAGCTTCACCTCTCATAAATCCTCTCCAACAGAACTTTGTTAGAGATAATGGTATTTCTGGCACATTTGCTACTGGCAGCAGTAAAATCCTTATTTCTTAGCCATAAGTGGGATTAAACTTTACAATTTTAAAGGGAAGAATGAGTTAAATTCACAAATGAACACTTCCTCAATTGGTTTGGAGACTGGATATCCTTTAGATATTGTCTGAAAAGAGTAAAGGGAAGAAAGAAAAAAATATTTTGGGCTAGGAGTTTAATATCATTGTAGGGATCAATTTTCCACAGATTGCAAGAGAATATGATTCCCCACATTATACAGTGCTCATAATGTAGCTTAACTATTAATATGATAGTCATTAGTTAATTACTTGAGAAATAGTTAAAGCAGATGCAGGACAGCATTTACTATGCTTTCAACAGAATTGTTTTAAAGGCAAGCAGATGATTTAACCTGCAGCTTACTATATCATATCTTGGCATTTATGAAATATGAGAAAAGAAAAAGAAAAAGAAAAGTCCAGTGCAGTGCCATATTTGATGATGTTTCACTATTTTCTACATGTGAACGTTTATTATGTAGCATTGACTTCACAAACATTCGTCTAAATTCTAACATTTTCCCTCCATCCCATAAAAGCAAATTGCAAAAGTAGAAGCACTTTTCTTTCCCTGCTGTTTGGATAAATGTCTCCAAAAGAAGGCAGAAATTCTAAGAAATTTGTTATTTGCTTTTAAAAGAGAAAATGTTACTCTGACAATGTTAAAGAGTTGTATATAAATACACCTGCAGTAATAGTAATTTAGAAGACTGTTTCAATCAGGTGGCTGTGATGACTAGAAGCAAAGTCTATAATGTGTAATGATGTCAGGAAATTGTGTCATTTAAGAGTTACAATAAAGACTTCAAAATCAATGGTTTGCTGGTAAACAGATCCTCTCAAACCTGGAAGTCTTTCCAATAGAAGAATTATTTGCCATTGATGGAGGTCTAGATTTGGAGTGTCAAACAGGTGGCCCGTGGGCCAGATATGTCATGTGCAGGTCAGGCCCATCCCAGCTCTGTGAATGGGAAAAATGTCTCAAAACATCATGTGACGACAATGTGACGGTGCAAGTTTCATATCCATGGTCTAGATCAGGGCTGTCACACTCCTGACCCACAGGCCAGATGCGTCACATGCTGGCCACGCACACCCGGTTTAGTGAAAGGGGAAAAAGTCCTGACACATCACATAAGAGCCTTGATAGTACAGTGGTCTATACACCCTGCCTGTTATTAACACAGCTGCCTGCAATTTACTGCTGGTTCGAATCTCTCCAAGGCTCAAGGTTGACTCAGCCTTCCATCCTTTCTAAGGTAGATGAAATGAGGACCCAGTTTGTGGGGGCAATAAGCTGACTTTGTATAAATATACAAAAGTATGAAGGCTATTGCTTAACGCATTGTAAGCCGCCCTGAGTCTCCGGAGAAGGGCGGCATATAAATCAAATAAAAAAAATAAAAAAAAAATAAAAAAAATGACAACGTCATGACGCTGTGAGTTTGACACCCCTTCTCTAGATACTTGAACGGTATCTAGGGTGGGGAAAGCTATATCAGGGTTCAGTGAAGATTCCTTTCTGTGGAGGTACTGCATTTCATAGCTACTAAGAAAACAGGACTATTTGTACCCTTGTGAACTCCGAGATGAAAATATTTTAACTGGATATTCTTGTCAAAAATATTATAACACAGAGATAGGAAAGACAGAGATCCATTCTATGATGCTTAGCTTAAATATGTGTGGACTTCTTAACTCCTAAGAATTCCTGCTTCAAAAACACTGCAGTAGATGAAGTGTGTAAGTTAGCATCAATTTTACATGCAAAACCTTAATGGTCTGCACACATGCAAACAGCAGTAAAAGATCAAAGACTATGCTACACTTCCTTTAAAAGGTTCCACTCATCAAAGAGAAAACTGAAGACTGCAATTTGGAATGCAGAGGAAAGCAAGCTATCTTCTGAAACATCTCCAGAACAATAAAATACTATATAATTTCAGAGTACATATACACTTTGATTCTGTACTTGCAATAGAGAACCATAGTTCTAACCTTTGCATTGATTGAGGTATTGATCTCATTTTTTTGCAGCCTGCCCTTATCAGCCCTTTTTCTCTTGACCATAATCTGACCATATTAATCCCTGGTTATTCAAACAGAAGCTCTTTTTCTCCTGCAATCCAATAAAGCACTTAAGCACAAGTTAAACACACTTCTTACTCTGTTGTAGGTAATTAATGGCAGTTGACTTTGACTGGATCAGCCTTCTGCACTCAGCTAACCTTGTTGCCATGTGACACCAATAGACTAAATGATCAGCTCCCACTGAGGTGGGTCTATAATAAGATTCTTATTGCTAATGACTTCTATAGTACTTTTAAAAGGGGCCAAGTGCTTTTGAAGTAAGGCATTATTATTTCTAGTTTAGTGATCAAGACTGAAGGTTAAAAGACTTGTCCTAGCATAGATCAGCGCAGCAAAAAAAAATCATAGTTCTGCTAAGGAAAGCTTTATAAATAAATTATGCAAATTGCACTGAGCTCAATTATTTAGCTTAATTTATTCTAATGCTAGCATCAGAAGAGACGTGTTCCCATTTCCATATAGAACATTACAGTGGGCCTTCTTTCCATGTTGTTATGCACACCATATAATTTATTTTTATTATACCTCTACTTTTTCTTAGGAGTCCGTGGGGAAATCTTTTAATTTTATTCCCACTGCAAATATCTTGGTCTTGGTCAGAGAGCGACTGAGTCAAAGATACCCACTGAATTTCTTCATGAGACTGAACCTGAACTTGGATCTTCCCAATTCTTAAACCCAATGCATAAACCATTACACCACCCAGGCTCTAAGACACTGAATCTGGCATCACCATATTGAATGTTACAGAATCATAACGGATCTGCATCAATCTACAATGGGTCCAAGAATCTCACACTAAGCATTTGTACCTCTCTAGGTCTCTGTCACCTCTGTAAAATTATTTTTTCTATACCAGAACCATTGTTCATGGGCTAGGAGGAGAACATTTTATATTGCAGGCTATTAACTAAGCATCTATCATGGTAATATCATGACTATTAAAAAAGAGTATAATACAAATTAATTGGAAATTTTATCTGTCTCCTTTTATATAAAGACAAAGCCCTTTTTGTGACAGGTGTGTATTTGTCCTGAACTTTAGCTTAACCACCAGAAATAACAGCGACAAAGCAACAATAGAAAATCCATTAGCTTGTAGTTCTAGAGCACTGTTTCTTAATTTCAGCAACTTGAAGATGTACTGTATGGATATCAATACCTAGAATTCCCCAGCTGATCTGAATTTCACACATCTTCAAATTGCCGAGGTTGTGAAACACTGTTCTAGAGCATCCAAAGTCTATTAGCAATTGACTGATCAGCCTGTCAGATGCAAGTCAGATTCTGAAATCTTTCTCTCAGTAAATTGTTACAAGTTAATACATAACATAATGGAAATTCAATTTAAAGTAAGGGGGGAATGTCTAATTATTTTTTTTGGGAATGCCACTGATGATCTGAGCTCATGGCATTTGCAAAAGACACTCTTGTCAGATCAGAATGCTTGAGATAAAAAGGTACCCTTTTAGAATTGTGTCAAAATTAAGAATAAAATATTAAAAGTGGAAAGAAATAATTCATCCTTTCCTGTGATAGATATTTAGACCAAGAACTTTGGTCAAAGTTTATATAACTATATATATAGTTGTGTGTGTGTGTGTGTGTGTGTGTGTGTGTGTGTGTGTGTGTCCTTCTGTTCAATTGTGACTACCTGGGCAAGTTGGCACTGAAAAACTAGCAGATGCCAGATGTTACTGTGGAGGTAAGAAATCTCAACAAGATAAATAAATAATCTATTTACAATCTCTGTGGGTGCTTACTCCTTGATGACAGTAGGCAACATTGTATGTATGAACTTCATTTCCCTATAAGTCAGGATTGATAATGCTGAGGTTCAAGAACTTCAGATTTGACAGCATAGAGCTTTCTTTGATCATGCAGGGTTTTTTTTTTATCATTTTAAGGCATAAAGTTCACAATAATGTAAGTGTACACTTTAAAATAGATGTGTCAAACCCGCGTCTTCATGGCGTCGTCACGTGACGCATCGTGACTATCCCCTCCTCTGCTAAACCGGGCAAGGGTGGAGCCAGCATGTGGCACATCTGGCCAATGAGTTTGACACCCTGCTCTAAAAAAAACAAGCTTATAATACTTCAGAAACAGGAAACCTTGGCTTGGCCCCTCCATATTACTCGACCACAATTATTTGTTATTCCCCTCACTTGCTCCAGTTTTCAAATCTACACAATTAAATGTGGTGCTCAGACACTAAACATCTATCCTTGTCTTAAGCCCTTGAGGTGATTTTCTTGCTCAATGCCTCAGGCATAAAGAAATACTCCCTGGATGACTCTTTCAGCTCTGTGGTTTATTTTACATATTTTGTTATTTTATTTGGTTTTGGCTCAGGAATGATTAGTGAACCCAACTTAGAATCATATCATCAGTACCACCTTAGGCTTTAAGGTAGTAGATGCCCTCACAGCCCAACAAGAACAGGACTTTCATAATATCTCCCTACATGCAGGTAGTCTATTAGGATAGAAAGTAAAATTTATTTCCCCCTCTCTCTTCCTCTCCCTTCACAAACACACAGCCTCCAAAACTCTTGACCTCCTTGAAAGTGGCCTTTCTGTAATAAAAAAATTGGACCCGTGAAGCATCTAATTCATCAGAAGCATCATGACATACTGCAGTTAAGTATTGGGTGTGTATGTCTGTGTGTGAGAGAGAAAGAAACCTGTGCCTCTTCTGCTAAATGAGCAACTAGCTTGGGTTTTACTGAACCCAGTCCTAAAATTTGAACCCTGTTGAATTTTCAGTGATGAAGTCATTGAATATGAAACAGAGTCCAGATGTCTCTCATCATGAATCCCACTCAATTCACTGTCTATTTAACTAGTAATGCTGAGGGAAGACCTGGCTGAAACCCCAGTAAAGCATATCTCCTTAGAATACTGCCCCAGCCCTTGAGAAAGCTACATGTTTTCAGAGCCCTTGAAGCCTCAAACAAAGGAGATTACTGTACTGAAATACAATCTGAGCTAGAAAATAGAATTCTAAAAGAATTCTAAAAGAACTTTTAGAGAGGAATCGGCTCACACCTACAATATTGCCATATCTTTTGCACTAAGCCAGCATTGTATTTTAGACTTTTTATATCTGAAATTAAATTTCAGACTTTTACATATGGTCATGAATAAAGAGTGTTAAAGTGATTTATAAAACATACAAACAATAACAATTTGATGCTATTAAAATCCTCATTGGAAACTATTAATTACATGACATTACAGCAGTGTTCCATTCCATTTTTCAAAGTTTTTACAAAAAGCTATGTGTTTGAGATGGTTAAGTATTTTTCGAATTAACTCTTGTTTTGAATTAATATAATTTAAATGTGTCTTGTCTCCCCATTCCCATGTTGTACTCTCGGTATCTTTTCTACCATCCTAAACTGAGCACACCATTGTTTCCTTAGGATTGTTTTTACCATACTTTCCCATTTACTTTTACTACTTTAGACACTGACAATTTTGTTTTCACCTTTGCTTGAAGACCTCCTCCTAACTAAATAATAATCATGTGGATACAAGCCTTTAGAGTCAATGTAGACATACGATATATTGCACATCTCTCAACAGTGTTTGTGTTCTCAAGGGCAAATGCAAAATCTCTCCACTGAAAAAGGTATGTATGTATATAAGTACCTGTGTGTATATGTATATATTTGTGTGTAATATGAGTAAGAAAGCTAGACCCATCTAGGCTAGTACACTTAAGTTGTACTATATGTTCATAGTGCCATGTCAATTTCAATTCAAATGATAAGTTATTTCAGCCTCAATTTCTTATTTGTAAAATCAAATTCATTTGCCATTGCTAGCTACTGAAACTGTGCAAAGTCATCAACAATAAGAGAGCATTGACATTCATAAAGCTGAGCTAAATACTTTCATTTTAATAACAGAGGCTGCCTTTGGAAAAAAAAAACACCATTCTGGAAGATAAACCTCTTCTGCAGCATTTCCAAACTTCAAATTCAACTTTTGAAACTCTGTGACTATTACTGAGAGGCAGAAACCTAGGGACAGAGCAGGCTTTTTCTTTTCTTATTTTTATATGGCGAAAACATATCCCCATTAGATACAGTACATAATATTTGCATTATTGTTCTTCTATTTTAAGATGCTCTAACTTTATGCATGGTGGTTTCCTTTTTAGATCATATTGGTCAATCCTTGGTAACCCATTTTGAATTGCTGCCTATAGATAAAACAATATATCAATGATTTAAATAACAGGGACAGTGTAATCTTTTTATGTTAAAGAAAAAAAACATCAAAACAAACAATTTATAGGAAAACTAGGCATATTAATGCTAATAACAAAAGGACACTAACGCTTGGCAAGACTTCAGGTTGCCCCATAAATCCTTTAGCTTAGAAATCCTACATGACCCAGTAGCCAGAAAAGCTTTATCAAGTGCTGAGTTGTACCACATGGGGATTATACCCTATATCTGCTGCAGAAAGCACACTTGGCACTTGCAGTGATGACAGCATATCAGTGCAGGCACACTTCAAACTTCAAAAAGGGTTGGTTCACAGAGAACCAGTTTTTGTTCTCTCTGTATTTCTGATGAGGTTGAAACAGTGTTCTGGTATATTCGTTGCCAGGTCCCTGTTATCCCAACTTATATTCTTCTCACAGAGGGGAGAGTTGTGAAAACAGCTGGCTGTGACATAGGCTTCCACCAAGAGGCCTTCTAAATCTTCTAAATACAGTATACCCTTTAGGAGGATGGGAGTTTTATATTTGCATTTTAAATATGTAATTGTGGATATAAATGGATTAAAACTTCCCAGCCTTGTATAAAATCCTTCCGTTTTATGACTTTAATTAAAAAATCAACTGTGAGAATATTTCTCTAGATAAAAATGGTGTGTGCATGCCTTGAAGTCAGTTTTGACTCCTGACAACTGCACAAACAAGTCCATGCAGCTTTCTTGGCAATGTTTTTCAGAAGTGGCTTGCCAGGACTGTCCTCCCCGGATTGAGAGAGCGACTGGTTTTGTGCCTAAGGCAGGACTAGAATTCTTGTTCTCTGTTTTTAACCCAGAAATTTTAATTGTCACACCAAACAAATAGCAGGGTGGGGGGAAAAGGGCCTTCCTTCTGCCTTCGGTCTGAATTTATGAAGCTTTTGCTAAAAAATTATTATATTTCATGTGGCAAAGCTTAGGAAGTTTGATTACATTTTTTCAGAGAATGGATTTAGAAAGACTTTTAGATCTTTCTTACTTCCACCATATTTCTTTGTTCTTCCTCACGGGGATCCCGATTTATCTTTACACAGAGTCAATCCATCATTTCAAGAAAATTACTGTGTTACACCTTCTGTCTCTTTTAATAATACAAAGTGCATGTCTCACACCTAGTTTTTAAGGATTAAGTCAGGGTCTGTTATTGACCAAATAATTATAATAATCTAACCCTAAATATTTTAGTGTAATTGTGCAAAGAAAGGCACTAGTTTCGTCACCTTATACCTGACAGAATGAAAAGCTATGAAGGACACAAAGTTAGTCCTCTGATTTTTACAGGATTCCAATTTAAAGTATACCTAGTACAGATTACTGAGATATAGGATTAAGATCAGAATGGGATCCTATCTTTCAGGACTTCAATGGAGACTAAACAACTCTTTGTCAACATTCAAGGCTTGCTCTCTTTGACCTTTTATTTTGCACTGTCACACAATAAAATTCTGTACATTAAAAATACCAATATTAGTTAAGGAACAAGGATGACTGCCCTCCCTGGAACACTTTTTAGCATATATTAACATTTCAGGAATAAGACTTATATGACATCTGACACATCGTATCTATTAAGTCCCATTTATATACTTAATTAAAATTAATGCAACCATCTGTCCATACAGTATGTGCATAGTTTTAATTGCACATTTCTGCTTTTCTCCATGATATGCAAACAAACCTCTATGCCTCTTCTCTCATCTAGCTTGATTATGGCATGCTCTGGAGAAGGAATGAATTGGCCAATAATGAGATTGTTTCCTGAAACTGTTTGTTCTCTTTTTTCTTAAGATGAGCAATTAAAGACATGCTAAAACTGGTCAGAAATAATTAGCCACTGAAATCAACTGTCAACTAATTTTCAAAATCACCCCTGTGATGTTAAGATTGAGTAGATCCTTGTTTCAATAGGCATTTTTTAAAGAAATGCAATAAAAAAATGCAAGCCGGGTAAGATTTGCAAATTCTCTTGGGCACAACCCAGAGAGAGTTGAAATTATTTAAACCCCATCAAAATCAATGGTCTTGAATGCACAATTAAACACTTAAATCCCATTGATTCAATGAGTCTTAACTTTGTTTTGATTATACACCCTGGATGCAATCCAAGGAGATATTTAATGTGAGGACAAGCCATAGGGGATCTGGAGGAGGAAAAGATAAGGATAAGGTTTTTATAATCCTCCCATATTGCAACTGACTTCTCAATTGTACAAAGCATTCAAAGCCCCTTTGAAAAACTTAAATAGCATTTCATTCACTCTTCTGGCAGAAAAGAAGGAAAGGCAACAGTTTGACAATTCAGCTCACATCTTGTATTTGCAAATATTCTAGCATGCTCAATTATTGGGAAGCTGAAAAAAATAAAGACAAATGGTCAGTGAAGAGTTCAACTGCATATACTGTAAACTTGAAAAGGTGAAAAATGCAGATCTTTTGTTCTCCTAGCACCAAGGCCAGCTCCAGATTGATATGGACTTCCCTCTATTTCACCTTCAGCTCTCATGCATGGTAAGCTTATTGCTGTTATTCTTTTTTACCTACAACTGCACTTCTTTTCCTTTGCCTTTCCTATGAAAAGGAAATACAGGAATGATGTTTCATAAACTCAGGGAGGAAAGTCCTGTGCAGTGCCAATAATCACACCAGAAATGCATCATGGGTTAGAATGCAAGATTTAAAAACTTTAATGTTCATTAGTAACTGATGCAGATGACGGATTTAAAACTACCAAAGGAGAAAGTCCTTTCTCATTCAACCAATGACTTTATCTGAAATGGTGATAGGTAAAATCGGCATGGAGATTAGTACCAGGGAAATGCAAGCCACATGACACTGTTATGAACTATAATTCCCTGACACTGCTCTATAGCACTGTAGGTTACTGAAATGGCAAGTAACTTGCAACTTCTTGGTACAGATAGAGAGATCCTGCCCACTGATAAAGGCATACGCAAGGTCAATAGTGTGTGTTTTCAGAACACAAGGATCTTGTATTTGGCATCCTAGTGTCAACTGCTGAACTATATATCTCTGTGTGAGTGGCCTTGCAAGTGCATAATAGATAATAATAATAGATGTTGGTTCAGTCGTTTTGACAGATAGTCATATAGTACACCATTTCAGGAGAGGCTATGCATTTGTAAATCTAACCCCCCACCCTTCCCTTGTGTGTGTGTATGTGTGGGTACACACACTTTTGAGTCAGTTTTTACTTCTGGTGGACTGTCTGGACTAGTCCTTGCAATTTTCTTGGCAAGACTTTTTGGAAGTGGTTTGCCATTGCCTTTTTCCTGAAAGAAAGTGACTGTCCTAGGGTCACCTAGCTGACTTAATGCTTAAGGTGTCAGTGTTCCAGAAGAACCCAACTGCAATTAAAAACTCCGAGACAGGCATTTTCTCAAAGTTCCAATTTATTAGAGTAGATAGAGTAGGCACATCTGGGGAAACCCGAATCTGAGAGTTCCGGGTTTTTCGTCAGTAAATCAAAACCGCAAATCTAGCCCCTGCACCCATTAGTCCATCACATGGCTCAATCACCATCCACTCCAAATTGAGCAACCACTCTTCTTCCAGATGCAGGAACACCCTGACCTTGACTGAAAAGAAGAATGCTATTATGTCGAGATTGATTTAGAGAAATGGCATAAATTGTGGTTGCAAAATTATAAAATGACAATGTCTACAGCATATAAGGAGAATTTGTATAAGATGTTTTACAGGTGGCATTTACCCCTGACGAGAATAGCCAGAATGTTCAAGAACAAATCGGACAAATGTTGGAAATGTCATCAGACTACTGGATCATATTACCATATGTGGTGGAAATGTGCAGAAGCTAAAAGATATTGGACTAAAATCCACACATGGTTGGAAAAAATGACAAAGAAACACATTGACTTTAAACCAGATATATTTTTATTAGGGATTTTACCAGAAATGTATACTAGAGAACTGAGACACTTGATTGTGAATGTTTTGACAGCAGCTAGAATTGTATTTGCTAGAAATTGGAAAGGAGAGAAGAGAAGATACCTACTGATAGGTATCTGATGATAAAGTTATTAAGAAAATTATGGAATGTGATGAAATGAGTAAATTGACATTTGAAATTAGAGAACAGGAAGATAAACAATATTATTTGATATGGGATTTGTTTTACCAATGGCTAGATAATAAAACATGGAACAGGAAATTAAGGTAATGACAAAATATATGAAATGTTTTCTTATGGGAATTAATCCTTTGTTAAATAATTGTTAAATGAGAATAATAATATAAAGGGATATATAAAGTTGTTAAATAAGAGAAATTAAATAATTTGTAATTTTCGGTATGGGAATTTTAACCGATCAACACACTCTCTGTAATTGTATTGAATGATGATGTTTTTATGTTTAAAAATAAAAAAAAATTCAAAAAAAAAAGAATGCTATTATGTCTAACTACAAAATCCCTCTATTTAATTCCCGCCCCTCCTATTTTCCCAAGTGCAAGAAGGTGGCAGTGTGGAAACTTCTGGTGTTAATATGGCTTCCAAAGCTGACATAAAGTGAGACTATAAATCATGTTTTCTCAGTTTATACACCAACACCAAATTGGCTTTCTAAAGTTCTCCTACTCTTGGACAATATTCTTGGACTTAATCACTATGATTAATGGGGAAAACACATATAGCTATTGCTTATTGTTTACAGAATCCTGGCAGTGACTTTGAATATCAGATATTGTTCCACCATTATACTATGGAATTTTACCATTGTTGTCTATTGTTCCGCTCATTTACAATTTTTGGATCTTGTTTTGATGTTAAATAAATCTGCATAGGCTTCCAAGGACAACCTCATCAAATCTGAGAACACTGCTACAAAGCAGCCAAATTTATCATTAAAAATAGAAAGAAGAACAAGAAACTGGTGACTTGTGTACCAAAAAGGAGCTTATGACCTCTGAGGTAACTTCCATTTATACGATTTTGAAAATACCTTGTATATATATAATTTGTTATTTTTAATCAGGAACACATTTGTCCATATTTGGACAAATTCACATAAACACAATAATTGGAATGTACACATGCAGCAAATGTTGCAATGTTGGGCTCATGTCTGGTCTAAGCTACTGCCTCAAATAATTTCCTAAAACAGATCTTAACTCGGACTTTTTAAATTTAAACAGAACTACAACTGGATATATAGTTATTCTTAATAATTGTACCTCTAATACTCACTATTTTCACCATTAGTCTCATAATATCTCACAAGCATTCTAACATATATTTACATTTCAAAATGGAAAAAAAAGCTTTCTTTCCATTTGACTGATGTACTGGAAAAATAGATGGGTTAAACACTGCTTGCTATGAATTCTAAGATGGAAAGTGGAAAGTATTTCCATCGGCAACACAGATAAAACCAAATTGTGACTATGATGAAACAATAGTAGAAGCATTTTATCTCCTTTCAGCCTGAACAAAGAAGGAAGGGATACTCTGAGCCACTTGCTGTCATGTAAGTCAGGGAGATTTTTCTGATTGTATGAGACGATTCCTAACAAGAATTTGTATGTGTGTATGTATATGCATACGTATGCATATATCTCTTTCATGGTTCATTCTCTCTTGTTCTCCCTTTTCTCCAGAACTTGTCTTGCCATATCACACAGCAGCTCTTTGTGCCAAAGAACAATGCATCAATAATGACAAGCTGGTCATGGTGGGAAATGCAGCCAATTTAATTTAACAGAAGGGATTCACATCATGGCACACTGTTGTCCATTAACAGAACAAACACCATTCTCCACATTGCCACCACCACCACACCCTGCACTTGGCAATTGAAGCAAATCTTCCATGAAAATACATTTCCTATAATGTCCTGGTCATGGTTGGAGGGAGCTGCAGCACATTTCCATAAAGCTACCATGTGGAAAATTGCCTTGCTGTTCAAATGGAATAATGTGAAAGAATTTCCTTTTTCTAGCTGAGAGACTCAATCGTTTAAAAGAGACAGTCTAGAATATTATCAAGACACTTGCCAGCAACAAGGCAGAAACCTCAAAATTAAGACTGCAAATCAAACAGTTTTAAATAAAACGCAAAAAACCAAACTGCACATCACCATCCACTGGAAATAATCATGCATATACAGGAAGGTAGTAATCAAAGCTATTATTGGCACTACAAGGTATGCACATCCCAAAGGCAGGCTGTGAATGTTAGCAAATTACCTCCTGAATAAGTCCCAATACCGTACAGTTTTTTGTGATCATATTTTCACCTATTCACTGTTAAGAACTTTCATAAGTTCTATCTATTCTTCGAGACCGCCTTCTACCATATAGCTCCCAGCGACCGGTAAGATCCCACAGAGTCAGTCTCCTCCGGATCCCGTCAGCTAAACAATGTCAGCTGGTGAGCCCATGGGGGAGGGTCTTCTCTGTGGCTGCCCTGGCTCTCTGGAATCAATTACCTCCTGAGGTCTGGATTGCCCCCACCCTATTGGCCTTCCGCAAAGCGGTGAAGACCTGGCTCTTCTGGAAGGCCTAGGGCCGTTGATCTCATTATAATGATCTTGAGAGACCCGGCCATGAATTGGAGTGCATGTGTTTAACGTTTTTAAAGTTTTTAATGTTTTAATGTTTTTCTTTTTAACATTTTTATGGGATTGTTCGCATTGTTTTATTCTTTGTTGTAAGCCGCCCAGAGTCCCTTGAGAGTTGGCCGGCATAGAAATGCGACAAAATAAATAATTAATAAATAATAAATATCCATATATTATCTACAGTATATAGAAGAACTATCCAATTCTTGGAAAGTAATTTTTCTCCAGAAATTGGAGCCTTCCAATTATATTCAACTGCAAATCCTATGTTGTCTTGACATTCTGGGACTGGAAAGACAATCATTTTTGGAGATGTCAAACCGGCTGACGCCCCTTGCCATTTACAAAAGGAGATGACACAAACAAGTTTTAAGAATAAGAGTTAGTAACAGTAGTCAATACTGGGTCAAAGCA
Source organism: Pantherophis guttatus (assembly GCF_059756535.1). NCBI lineage: Eukaryota > Metazoa > Chordata > Lepidosauria > Squamata > Colubridae > Pantherophis > Pantherophis guttatus. Next base: position 43,468,981 of record NC_142068.1, read on the forward strand.
ATGACCCACCCAAATAGTGGGTCAAAGCAATGAATTTACAAGCTTTGCTAATCATCATAACTCTCTGGCTTTAAAATAATTGCTTTATGATGATGTAAAGTCTTCCAGATTGAGCAATAAGAGGAAGGCATTTTGACAAGTACATCAAAAGTCATCAAGAAAGAAGGTATTATGTTCTAACTAGCTCAAAAACATCATCAACTGTCAATGACAATAATAAAGAGCTTAACATTTATTGTTTTTGAATGTTTGGAAATAAGGAATAGAAAATAATTTTATCTGCTTAGGTGAGACAGTCATAATAGTTATGATGGCTATGGTTCATGCTTTAGTGTTCAAAGAGATTTAATGTAATTAAACAGTAATTAGAATAATAATCAATTAATATACCCAATCACAGATGGTGAATAAATGCTGTTAATTACTTGCTGTAAGCTACTTATGAATATGAACTCAGAATTTGAATCTTACTTCTTTTTAGCCATCCTATTGAGTCACATTCCCCAAAACCCAGAATTTATGTTGTTTTCCTTTATTGAGGCACATTTAGAATCAGCAAGGTGAGTCACTTGCCAAAAGAAGGTACACAGATGATGCAATAATTTATTCACTTGAATTTTGCAAGCAATGTTGATTTCCGCTACCCTCTTCTGGGAAGTGAAACTAACATTCTAAATTGATTGTGCAATGGATAGACCTATTTTTCAAAAAACAACATCTTGGGAAATTTGAGGTTGAAACTGGCTTCTTGAGCAATGATAGTTAAAAAATTCAAAAGTTTTGTGCCAAACAGTTTTTTCAAACCCAAAGCCCATTGCCTGCAATAATAATAAGTCTCAGAACAACTTCTTTATATGTGCTTATATAACTCACATAACATTCAAAGTAAAGTCATGGGATGTAACTCATTATATTTTGCTGTAATCAGACTTTGCTTTGGGTATTCTGTCCAGTTCAGCACAAATTTTCAAGAACGATTCACACAAGTAGAAAAGATTCAGAGAAAACTAATCAGAATTTATATCCTAGAAGAGAGATTTAAAAAGCTGGGAGTGTTTCCCTTGAGAAGACAGAACATAGCACTCCTGAAACACCTGAAAGGATGTTACACAGAAAGAGGTCAAGGCTTGTTCTTCATTGTTCCAAAATGAAGGACACAAAATAATGAATTCAAGTTATAGGAAGGCAGTTTCAGACCAAATGTCAGAAAAGCAATTCTAACACAAAAAGCAAATTTGACTGTGAAAATGAATGCCCAAAGAAGTAATGCTCACCATTTCCAGGTTGAATTAAAAAGAGATTGGAAAGCCATATACTAGGAATTGATTCCTGTTCTCAGAAGGACTAAGTGGACTAAATGGCACCTTCCAGTTCTAGAGAATTGTTCAGGATCTCAAGAGATTCAAAAGCACTAAAAGTGAACCATGCTTACATTCTGTAAGTAGTAGTAAGATTGCCAAAGCAGCTGAGGCCCATAGTTTTCTTGAGATATTTTGTTTTGTTAACCTGGGACAATTAACTTACAGGAGAATTTCTCTAATAAAGAAAAATAACAGCATTCGATTTCAGATTTGCCTTGTTCAATTTCCTAAAGGAAAGATATTAAATTATTTACTAATTTCATTTGCCATTACTGGCATATTTCAATGCTGAAGTCAGAAAGAGCAACCTTGTTTTAGATAAACAGGACATTGGATCAGTGGTGGGTTTCAAATTTTTTTACTACCGGTTCTGTGGGTGTGGCTTGGTGGGCGTGGCATTGCTTGGTGGGCGTGGCTTGGTGGGTGTGAGAGGGGAAGGATACTGCGAAATCCCCATTTCCTCCTGATCAGCTAGGACTTGGGAGGCAGCGAATAGATGGAGCTGGGGCCAGTCAGAATTTCTGCTATTGGTTCTCTGAACTACTCAAAATTTCCACTACCGGTTCTCCAGAACTGGTCAGAAACTGCTGAAACCCACCTCTGCATTGGATTCATAAATTGCTAGATTAAGACACAAAGACATAATCCAAAGACTAAACTTTTCACCAGTGACCAAAGTTGGAAGGCCACAAAACATCCATTTTAAATGGCTTTATCTAATTAAATTCAAAATGCTCATAGGTGATCACCAAATCAAGTATGTGAACCTAATTGCAATTTAGATAGCTTATTTTTCAAATAAAATATTCAGATGTCTGTAGCTCCATAAACATGCCTTTGTGAGAATAGAAAGTCAACGCTTGAACACATAATTATGTATAAAAATAGAACATATTTTTTACAATTACAGTTTTGTAGAAGATGAAAGCACTTTGAAGTAGGCCTATCAATGGAAAAATAGACCCCAGCACGACTTCTGCATGTTTATATGCATTATTTTTCCTTGCACAGGAATTAATTCTATGATTATATATGATAACCTCTACACAAAACTAATCTTCCTTAGATACATCCACATTCCTATTAATATCCTGACTCATAAAGGACATCTCAATTTCTACAAAACCTAGAGAAATATATCTGAAAATAGTATCAGGAAACACAGAATACAACAATATGCCACACAGTCATGTTTCTGTGAGAAGGGCAACCACACAAATAGTGCAAAATGAATGAATGAATGAATGAATGAATGAATGAATGAATGAATGAATGAATGTTTAAAGATTCAATTTACGTTGAGGTATTTGGACCAAGAGAATACTTCTTCACCTCCATGCTAAATAATACACAAATTTATGGGGAGTGCCAAGCATTTCAAAGAAGACATGTTCAAATCAATCTGTTTATGCTCATTGTGTCACTTTGCCATATTATGTTTTCACTAATATTGCTTCTTTCCATTTACAGCCAACCATACCCGGTCCAAATTCAGTCTATTGGTTTCTCCTACTCAGACTGGAAATAGCAAGAAGTCCTCTATTTTAGAATTGGTGGACTTGTACAGAATGTTTCATGGCAGCATGAGAGGAACCAAGACAGCCTCCACAGTTCTAAAGTAAATTGTGTGTGTGTGTGTGTTAAGGTGCAATGTAAAAGTGAGGATACCTCCTGAAAAACCCGTCAGATGTTCAGATCAGAGAGAAACAGAATAAAGCTCTATCAGCCCAGATGGTCTCAGCATGAGCCAAATACTTTAAATCTCTGGCCACATTTATTACTTTTCAAGCACAAACGGGGAAAGATCCCTTTCAGACAAGCTCTTAAAGTTTAGATATTTCTGTTGCTTGGTCCAATGTAGTTATTAATGACCATGTTATCTTTTGAATACAGAGACTGTTTTTCATTTTTCCAAAAATAACACAAAATATGAATGTTTGAAATGTAACAATAAGATTTTATTTTTTAAAATAAAACACCTTCTTCCTAATCAAGTTTCTACTTTATCTACTTCCAACATAAAGGATTTTTAACATCACTTTTTAAAAAATCCCTTAGTTTAGCTTCAGGCATTCTATGTTAAGTTACTGCACTCTTAACCAGGATGGAAAACAAGTGAAAAGCAGAAAGATAGATTATTTATGTGTATGATCTCAAGTGCACAATCATATTGTACAGTTTTATCTGTTTCTTGCACAATCTATTCAGTATATAATCTATTCAGTTTAGTTTCCCAATGGTTGCTGAGCACAAAAACTTACTTTCCTTATCCGTGTATTTCCTAAGTATTTCCTACAACTGTTTACCTGCCTCTCAGATTTATGACCTTGCTGTTGCTTTGATTAAAGCAATAACAGTTTGTTTTTCTTTCTCCTTCAACTGATTATTTTTCCCCCTTCTGTTCAACAGAGGAAATGAGCTATTAAACTCACCAAAACACTCTATGCTGTATTCAGTGGTTGGTTACAGGTGCCCTAGAAGCTAAAGCTGGACTTAAGAAACCCTTTTAACCCAATGCCTTCACAATGGGGGAAATGAGCCATAGATCTTTCTTTGCCCCCAAATCAATCTCATGCATTACCTTTGATATATAAGCCTTCCTTTCTGAAATGCAAAAGCATAATACGAAGCCCTTTTAACCTTTCTTGACCTGCATGGGTCTTCTATTAAGCCCAGAGGAAAACTACAAGATGTGTATACATTGGTTAATGGTAAAGCTTGGTTTTAGCCAGCTACTGTTCAGAGCAAGTATTATTTACAACAGGATCGTGCAGCTCTTTGGATTCAAAAGCAAAATAGAAGTGCGGAAGGTAAATGATTAAACCAGACACACCTTCTCTTGGGACTGATGAGCTTTAAGGAGCTGCAGGCAAAATTGCATCCCTAGCACCCTGAAAGCACGCTTTTGATTTTGAATGCATGATTTTAAATATATATATATATATAAAGAAAGCCAAGTAATAATAAAAAAGCAAGCCACGTTCTTGCTGTATTCAAAATATACTGAGGCTCATGCAATATTATAAAATACCTCTAAGTAAATAGCATAGGCCTTAGATCTTCTCTAGAAACAGACTGCTCTCCAAAGACCAGGGGCACCAAAACTGAAGAAATGCAACAGTATAGGCATATATATATAGGAATATATAATATTCACAGGAATATTAGACATAGTACTAAGTGACAATAAGAGGTGATTCACAAATGTTATACAAGCTGGCTTCAGTTTTAATATTAAATGAACAGACTCTGTAGACAAACAGCAAACCTTATAGTGCTTTTCTCAGCTCCTGAAATCAGCATTGTCCATTGTCCTGGTTCCTGAAATTTTAAAGGCCACAGGTTTCCTATGTGATAAAGACATTTATCACATATTTATCCTATGTGGTAAACATATTTATCATATATTCATACTTTAAGTTTCTTCAACCCTTAACAGAGGTTCCAAAATAGTATAGGATGGGCTGGCAGGGGAAACGCTAATGAAGGGACAGAGGAATTGCCATAAACCAGTTATGATAAGGGACAGAAATTTATAAATCAAACCCCTAAAAATAAATCACACAGAAGGCCAAGACCTCATCCCAGAGGGAAGGACATGGATTAATGTTTTAAAGTTATAAGAAGGCAGATTCCAATTTGGCAGTGAAACCAATTACATGGAATGGTGGTGGACTGGGTGTGTTTAAGCAGAGGTTAGACAGCCATCTATCATGGACGTTTTAATCTGGAATTCCTTTACAAAGCAGGAGGTTGGACTAAAGGGCCTAAATAGCCTTTTCCAATTCTGAGATTTATGAAAAAACTTCAATCTCAGAAACATATTTTTGAAAGAAATGATTTTTAAAATAATGTGAAAAATGTCCATTTTACTAAACCAACTTTTTAATTATTTTACATTTTTTAAAATAAAAAATTGAATGAAGGAACTTGTTTTTTGACAGTAAGACGCTTTTCAAAAATTTGGGCGTGCAAAGTTTGCAGCAATATTTGCCAAAACAGAATTAAGTCCTTGTTATGATTCTAATCACAGCAAAGATGAGTCACCCATGATTTGCTCTAAGGAACATTATCTTAGAGCCTGCTCTTGAAATTTGTCTAAAGCAATTAAATAGCGCAGATGCAAACAACTAGAGTCCATATGGTTTTTTTTCTCTTTCTAGCTTTAATAACCAGTGATATTTTGACTGTGCTTATATAATTTGCCTTAAATGTTGTGATTTAAAATTCTTGGAATTTCTCATTAATTGTTCAGATAATCCTGGTAACAGCTGCTAAGAAAAATAACTCAAAAAGTATTAATTGCCACCAGAGCGTGCAAGGTCAGGGAACATCTGGCACAAAGGATGTAACAAAATGCCCAGATTATCAAGGGCCTTCTTCCCATTTTCCTACTTCCCTTAAACTTGAATACATTTCCTTCCCCATCTTCAAAACAAAGCAAAACAAAACAAAAACACAGATTTCCAACTGTACATGTACTCCTTTTTATTTTAAGGAAGAACAACTTGAGACATTATAAATGTTTCCTACGCATGTGCCTGAAATAACTTGTTGAGATATTTAGCAACTGTTATTAATAAATCATTTAAGCAGAGCTAGAAAACACCCACTCAAAGGTGGAAGTGGAAATGCTGAAGAATACAAAAATGCATAACTGTAATCTTAACCACAGCTAAAAAAGCACAGACACTGTATTCTACTTTCACTGATAGCAAAATCCATTGAACAAACATTCTCTATTTTTTTATGGCTTTTATCCATTTCTAATTTTTTAAGAGCCCTGAAACATTTTAAAGACCTAATTCATATGTTGTGGTAGGCTGGTCTCATAAATGCTTTTATGTCGCAATAAATGTTTGGATTGCTGGACTTTTATTGCTACCAACCTTTCCCCTCCCCCCTTGTTTACTTTCATTAATCATTTCAGTGGGGATAATGCATAACAGTTTCTGGTGCAGGCATGGACAGATCTGGATCTATTAATAGATTTATTTAAATCAACCGGGATTTCTGATTCCCAATCACTGAACAATAGTTGTAATAAAATTCCTCTTCTTCCCAACTTAAATGACACTCGTGAAGTAAAAACCACTTGGAATAACTGGAAACTGCCTTACATACAGAAGGATTGGGAACTTCTTTCAGTTCTGGCATTTAAAACAAAGTTCTGATCTACAAATTCTTTAATTTTAAGTGCCTCCTTTTTTGAAACAGAGTCCAGATGGTAGATCTTGGGATTTTAATGAGAAGGAGGAGGGTAAGAAGAAATAATGAAAACATATTACAAATCTTGCTCAAGGCTTGAAGTTCGTAGGTCTGTAGAGACACATCAAGGAGTTAGATGCAGACATCACCACCATGATGCAGGCTCTCATATATACATTCCAATTTACTGCACTGCGCCAATGATTAGAATTATGACCTTTTCATAGTAATTTGCAATGAGTTTTAAATAGGAGAGCGGGAAAGTAAAACTACATAGAGATCAAGACATAATACAATAAAATGTTAGCAAAAACTATGCAAATGTACACAAGGAAATTCAATACACAATTGTTGGACTCTGTTTTATTAAGCAATTTGATTACAAAATAGCCTCAAGCCTTACCATACTTTTTATGCTAATGAATGTTTTAAAAAGAAGCTATTGTTTTAGACAACTGCTATTTAAACCCAAATGCTATTTTATTTTATTGTATGTTGCCTTGATTGCATAGACAGTAGAGAATAAGAGACCAGGACAAACATTGCACATACTGGTATTTAGAAAAAATCAGTACCAGTTTAAAATGCTTCAAAATAATGTGCCAAATTCAACTTAAGATTTGGGTAACATCATAGCTGCCCCACATCATTGCTGAATTCTGATGGTACAATTGCTTCCATTGCCTAAAAACCTTTTAATTTATGCCATGAATTTTATGGCAGTGATTCCTATCCAATCACCTGCAATTACACCGGTGGTGGGTTGCCCTCGGTTCGCACCGGTTCTATAGAACTGGTATTAAAATCGGTGGGAGGCTCCGCCCACCGACCCCAACATCCTCAAAATGCTTCTGCGCATGCGCAGAAGAGCGCACGTGCGTTTGCTTCACTCGCACGCGCGCAAGGTCCCACTGCAAACCAGTAGTAAAGGTAAGTAGAACCCACCCATGAATTACACTGACCATCACCCTGATGAAATTGCACCTCAGTTTCCTAAACAACAACCAAATGAAATTAACAAAAATCTGATCAATTTCATTGTAACTACACACTATCTGTACATGAGCAACCAAATTATTTTACTGCTTAGAGGCTGAGGGACGGAAACCCAAATCACCAGAAACAACATATTAGAAAACAGAGAAGAAAAATAAAACCGGTATTATCTTTTCACACAAAATCAAACATAATCACTTTAAATATATTTTATGTGCAGAGGATGGGAGGACCATGCTACCAACATTCTGCAAGTTCCAAGATTTAATATTCATAATCTCTAGACTACAATCTTGCATCCCTGAAAGTAGACAATACCCAGACAGATTATGTAGTCCAGTTTAGTACCCTGAAGCTTTGAATGTTTACTTTCTAATGCAGGGATAGAAAACTTCAGCACTGTTGTTGAATCTCCTTTGCCATTTCATATGCTAGGCTGCTGAAGACCAGTAGATGGAATAGCTTTATCAGAATACTACCAACATAGAAGGATACTACTAAATTTGTCAAGCAGTTATTAAAGTTATTAAAACCTTCCTACAATACAGTATAATATATGGAATTTTTTGCTTTCATAATTTTCATATATTTTTGCCTCTACTGTGTATTCTGTGAAGATCGTGAATTAGCAAACAAATAAAATTGCTCTGGAGGACTTGGTGAAACAATTACAGGTAGTCCTCAACTTACAAAAGTTCATTTAGTGACTGTTCAAAGTTACAACAGTCCTGAAAAAAGTGACTTATGGCCATTTTTCACACTTATGACCATTGCAGCATCCCCATGGTCACGTGATTTGCATTTGGATGCTTGACAACTGGTTCATATTTATGACGGTTGCAGTGTGCTGGGGTCATATGATGACCTTTTGTGATCTTCTGACAAGCAAAGTCAATGGGAAAGCCAGATTCACTTAACAGTGGTGTTACTAATTTAACAAGTGCAGTGATTCACTTAACAACAGTGGCAAGAAAGGTTGTAAAATGGTCCAAAACTCACTTAACAAATGTCTCATTTAGCAACATAAATTTTGGGCTCAATTGTGGTCGTAAATCGAGGGATATCTTTCAAAAATTCTTCCTTGCTGTCCATTTTCTTGCTATTTTAAATGTTCTCCAGAAATAGACCAAAATAGGAGTAAAACAAACAATTTCCACTCCGGCTGCTCATTTTTTGAGCAGTTTCATGATTATTCCTCATATAGCTTGTTGAAGACAATGCAATATTGTAAGCTGTTATCAATGTAAAAACCCAAATCTAGGCAATTGATGTAAGATTGCAAGTCTTTAAAAGCTCAAAGAAAGCTATATTCTGTAGGCTTGTGTATTGGTTGATTGATTGTGATCTGATTGGAAATACTTATGCTTAAATATTATGTGCCAAATCAGGATACTGTTTTTCCATATTATTACAATATATTTAACAGCCCATCAATACAACTAAATGCTATTTTCGCATTAAAAATAATCAAAATAAAGGCCTTTTGTTGACAACAGTGGTTCTTTATGTTGATATTTCAGTAAGGGTAAGGGTGAGATAGAAAGGCTGCTAAACTGACAAGTTTCTTTTTCTTAATACTGTAGCTTTCTAGTGCAATGTAGATTTATCCTATGAGTGGTGGGTACAACCACTCAATTATCAATTATCCTTGTGGCTTTGAATGACTATTTATACTTTGATTATTTAAATACATTTTTTAAATCAAAAGTCTTTTGATTTAGATAGACTTTTTAATTGTTGAACTTAATAATAATCAAAGACTGCATCTTTGATATCTGATGGACATCTCTGCTCAGCAGCAAACTAACATGGTGACCTTAATCTCATCTTTACAAATTGTCATTTACAACGGGTACAATATATACCCATGGTAGCAAGCATGAGTATTCAATAATAGATGTAAATTCCTTGGAGCACTGTCTTGAGAAAACATCACAAAGCCATTCTTTGCTGTAATGAAATATTGTCTGACTTAACAAAACATTGTTTTGACATGGTTTAACTATGATTAGTTGATTTAATAATAATTAGTTGAGTCCACATAAAACATTAATTCAAAACCATCCAAACTGTTTCATAGTTGAGGATAATGTAGAAATCCAGTCAATAATTTGTTCCTAAAAAAACTGTTTGCCATCTGCTTGGATTCTGTTCTGCGGACCCCAAAGCCCTGATCCACAGCCTGTTTAGCACTGAATCAGAAATTCTATTAATTTGATTATCAAAAATATTTTTCACTAGAATCCTAGAAAGAAACTTTCACTCTAGAAAACATGCTGCAGTTGCTTCACATCTTCTGTCATTCATGGCTTTAACACCCAATCAGAATTCACTACTTTATGACTGTCTTTGACATAATGGTCAGAAACCACAGCTATTATGTGGCATTCCTAACAGGCTCTGGAACAACAATGGAACTGAGCTGTAGAGTCTGTTATGTCACCCTTTCATCTTTCAAGCAGAACCTTCTTTTTGAGCTATGAAAAATTCTAAATGGCCTAGGCTCACTGTAGCTAACAGAGTCTCCCTTCTTATTATAGCTTATTGCAGTTTTTAAAGCAATCAAACTCTCTATATTGGTTTCTTCCACTACTGGCACTCACTGGATGTTCTGTAGAATACTAGTCTTCAATTTTCAGGATTGCCAGCCAGTTGTTAACTCTGTTAGCTAAAAAATTTTGGGACTGAAACCTAATAATCTGTAATGCACCAAGCTGGGAAAAAAACTGCTCTGTAATATGACCAATCGAAGAAGTAATATGGGCCAACATCTTAGTACTGTAGGTGCTTTTTGAGTGTGGACAAGCTCCTCTTGCTAAATTTATTCCATAAGTCCTTTAAAACATTTTTGAATAGGATTCTTCTGCTTTATGATAAGCCAATATCAACTGGTTTTTCTTGTCACCATAAATGTAGCATACTGTGACATTTTACAGATCCTTTAAACTGCCTTTCAGTGATAAAAGGTAAGATAACAGATCTAGAAAGTTAATTAAACATATAACGGTGACAATATGTAAGATACTGAATATATATTACTAAATAGCATTTCTATTTTCCTTGAAATTTGAAGGTAAGAATAGTATAAATTTAAATAAAGCAATCTGAAACTACTATTAGGTTTATACAAAGAATGCTCAAGTCTTTTGCTGTTGCTTAGTAATTAGAAGAGTGACGCACTAAGGGATCCTGAAAAAATATTTTATTCCAAATAAATTTTTAGAAAGTTCCAACGGACTCCACTGATCAAGCCACCATATGTGTTACCTATTAGGTGTTTATCACCAAGATAGTTAAGTACATGTGCTTTTCAATGCACTGTTTACTTCACAATGATAAAATTTTCTGGATAGTAAAAGCAAACATTTCTAGCATTAGTTGCAGATAATTATGGTAATTTTGCTCAAAGGGAAATGAGCAAGAAAATTTAATTTAGTTTAAATTTAAAAGACCTATGAACTCCAAACGATACATGCTTTTTCAGGACAGAACTTTTGTCACATGATGATGTCTCCTTGAATGGTGACGAAACATTTGCAACCAAATTGCCAAGCTCGGAGCATAAGCCAACAGCCTAACTTTTGTCACCCTCTTACTCAACCTTCGCTAAAAATGTGTTTTGGACTACAGATCTTATAATTTGGCATAGTTTTGCCAACTGGGAATTATGGAAGTCAGGGCCATAAGTAGAATTCTCTGGGCCCAAAGCAAGTATCTCAGATGCAGCTCTCTAACTGTGAAAATTCAGGTGCCAAACCCCTCAGGCTGCTACAACTGAGAGCAGGGCAGTCCAAACAGGTTGCAGCAGCTGAAGGTAAATGAGCTAGAGAATGAGGAGACAAGGTTCAAGATATATTGGTTACAAACTGATCAATCATCAGGAGATAACAGCTAGAAAAACTGGTTTTATACCTCTTTGCTGTCATCTATTGGTGGTTTAGATTTTGCAGGTATGCTTACTCTAGCCCTAGCTCCTTTGTAAGAAAGGAAGAGAAAGAGAGTTCTGAGGAGAACAGAGAAGCAAGTAGCAATTGCTAAGTGAGTTGCCAGAGCTTGCAAGGACTTGCTTCTGGTGTAGGAGTCTATTGCTAAGGCAGATTTGGAAGCAATAAGAGACAAAGAAGGAAGCAGCACTGGTAGCATTTTCCTCATTCTTTCTTTCATGCTGCTCTTCTGCCACAGTTCTACTTGGGCAGTGTTTCTCAACCTTGGCCGCTGGACGATGTGTCTGGCTCTGCTGGCTGGGGAATTTTGGGAGTTGAAATCCACACATCGTCCAGCGGCCAAGGTTGAGAAACACTGCTCTTGGGGCACCTTACTTGGGCTACCAAATCTGGATTGCAACATCTGGATAGCCACAAGTTATGCCAGAAAAGAGATAAAAGAATTCTAATTTATTGTGGCCATCTAGAACTCATCAAGATTTTTATAGCTAAGAAGTGGGCAATATGAAGGCCCCAGGGGAGCATCTATGCCTGCAGGCCACAAACTGTCTACCTTTCCTACATTTTCATAATGTGATTATAGACCCAATACTACTGGAGGAGGCCAGCTGAGGAAATTTGCTTCCCAGCAACCACTTAAACAAAAACAAGCTGGTGATATTTATCAGGAGGAGGAGGAAGAGGTGTGGGCATGGCACAAAGGAAGAGAAATAAAATGGAGAAGCAGTAAAATCCATTTAGAACTCAAGACTTTGCTGAACTGCGTTAAATCAAGGAGACAATGCAGTTATTTTTGATTTTATGATGAAGATATAAAAAGATATTTCCTGCACATTTGCAGGATGCTTGTCCTAATCATCGAATGGCATAAAACACTAGCTAGGTGCAGCTTCTACAGACAATAAAACAAGTGGATGGCAGCTGTGCAGCTCGGTTTGGCACAAGACAGTGAAAGTCCTTATTGCCTCTTAGAAAAGGATTATTATAGAAAGCTGAACACCATGAAATTTAAAGGACTGAAAAATGAAAACAGGAGCATAGGCAGCGCAGGGCACATTGGATAAAGAATGGCTCAATACCTGCATTGCAATGGATATAGCAGATGCACAAACAGAGCTAGGGAAAGGAGACAGGCTCGGCAAGTCAATTGTTATACAGCTACCAAGAAAAAGAAATATTTCCATTGATCTTTATATCAATTGCTATCATTTGACTTCACTTTCTGACACATTCTGAGATCTTATGGACTTTTATTGTCTGTGATTTAGGACAGTTCTGTTCAATTTGCACAAGCATTGAGAGAGAACAGGCTTATAATTAATTGTGATCTACTCTGGAGATACTAAACATCCATGCTCAAGTGACCATCTCAGATTTCCATAATCAGAATAAATTCTATCGGAGCAGTAACAAGCTTTTCAGCCTATATACAGCAACACTAAGGTTTACCCTATTTAAGGATGCTGTGTTTGGAATCTCTTTGCTCTTAAGTTTCCTTAGATTCTTAGAAAAGACAGAATTTACACACGCACACGCGCGCACACGCACACACACACACACACACACACTCATGAAGTTCAAGTTAGTATTCAATTCATACAAATATATGGCTGCAGTTGAAGGTTTTGATACAACTGCAATGCTAAGAGGAAAAGAGCCAGTAACTCAAGGCTTCTGGTTTTAGTTTTCAAAGAATATTGTGTACATATCAAGACACAGCTGGACAAGAAAACCAATGAGATTTATTGTTTTTGCCTTTGGCTGGTAGCCTATGGGTTCCTGAATGTTTCCATCTTATCTCCTAGGCTCATCAACATCTATAGCCATGATGGCGAACCTATGGCGCCATTACCCCAGGTCAGATCTCCATAGTGTTTCTTTCATGAGCTTCCGTTTCCCTGCAAACAATGAAACAGAAGCTCACGAAAGAAAAAGATCTTACCTTTTGCCATTCTGCTGGTGTTGGGGTGCCCCACCTCCTGGCAGCCAGCTGGTCTTCAGGTCTCTGCTGCACATGCACGCATGTCCGCATGCATGTGCACGTTCGTACATGCGCATGTTTGCGCATGGCACACCTTTTAGTTTGGGCATGCACATGTGCGCAGTTTGGGTAGTCAGTGCCTAAAAGGTTTGCCATCACCTATCTATAGGAATCTGATACATGAAGTCATCCAAAAATGTGGGGATCAATATGCAGTTAATCTCTCTTCTTTCTAATCTGATACTAAGGTTAGGTATGAAGAATTAGAAAGGACATGATAAACTACAACAAAATCAAAATAGAACAGAAATAGCCAGCTAAGCAGTATGACTGGGCTTTGGGTGCTATCTATCAGGGTGAGGTGCCTCCTAAATGAACATTGATGTTCATTCATATCAGTGGTGATGAACCTTTTTCCATTGGGACTTTCATGATCAGTCTATCTACCTCCAGATTAGATAACTGTGGTATGCTGCTTATGAAACTTGCTTGGAAACTACAACCTGTAAAATTTTATTGAGAGGTATCTCAACCATTGTATCTTGTTTTAATGTTGTAAATTGACTTGAATTTAGTTAGAAAGAAGCAGGATATACATTTAACATAGATAAATTATTTTACCAATAAGGGCACTATATATTATGGGCAGGAATGTGCTCTGGAATCCAAGCAAGTGTTACATTATTGTTTTGGAAAGGAATTTATATTACAGTGACATGTTGGGGGAAATAAAGGAAAAAAATACAACAGTTTTAAAGCAAAAATACATTTTTACTAAAATATCATTTTCACTTAATATATAATTCAGTTAAATTATCTATTCACCTACTGGAACAGAAAAATCTACACTCAAAAAGTTTACTGTTTGGATTTCCACTGACAGCTCAATTACCATGACCAAGATTAAAAGATCTTTAGTATTCAAAGATACTAAACAAACCCAATTGCTTATTTTATTTATTTTTCAGTGCTGCGAAGCCTACAGTAGAGATCTGTGGCTTTTCTAGCTGGAGGCCAAGCAAACAATTCCATCCACTCTGCCCGTCAGACTGAATTTATAAGACCTGCATCTGTGCCTGCAGTTCTGTTTCATAAGCACAACCAGAGGAGGTACAAGGAGAAAGGCAACATTCCTGCTAAGGCACTGGTGGTTTTTGAATACTGAATAAAATTCATATTCAATCTGGTTTCAACCTACTTCTTATTAATGAAAATAACAAGAAATTTGGAGTTACAATCCTGATCAAGCAACTTGGTTCTCTTTCTCCTTGTACTATGAGTTTGGAATCTATATTTCTTAGGAGTCAATTCCTTCATTATTATTAACTCTCAGTGAACATTTTTAATTTAAAAACATATAGCATTAAAAAAAGACTGCAATATAATTGAGGAATAAATTTCAATCAACTTTACAGATCCATCCAACTCTACAGTACCTTTTAAGACTGTGCTCTTTGAGGACACGGCCCATTTTGGTTTGAGATATACTTATCCCATGGATGCTTTCTCAAATCAGAAAACTGGCAAAAATAAATTGCACACATGCCCTGGGCTTATCAAGAGGCAACTGCTGTTTGTGAACCAAATAATCTGCTTAGCTTGCAGTGTTTTTGCACTCCACTCCACACACACTTTCTAAAAGTACAGTATGATGCAGGTCTTTCAAAAGGACAGGAAAGAAGGGAAAAATGCTTGTCACTCTCCACTGGAGGGGTGAGAAATCCTTAACTGTTATATTTTATCTATTTATGTCAGATGAATGAATACCCTAAGGTTGTGGGAATTTGAGAAGCATTTTCTTGCTTTATTTCACCTACATACTATAGAATAAAGTTCTGTAATAGCCACAGTTCATATTGTTATTCTTTTTTATCCTTCTTACAAAATTCAGGAGGGAAGATATGGATAGAAAAATTTGATCCATTGAAAAGAATCTTTTTGTTTCTGTCACATGTGCTGAAAATTCTGAAAAACAACAACAGCCTTGTTGTTGTCTTGATTCCCTTTCCAAGTTCCAAGAGACAAATTCTATGGAACTCAAGTGCCACAACCGATTCTGGCAAAAATAAGAGACGGAAGAGTATCAGCTTTTGTCTTTGATCAACTAAGAGATCATCAGGGTCATGGAGCTGAATCATAAAGCAGAAACGTCTAGGTAGCCATGCAGTCCCCAAGAGCCTTGGATATGGTCTGAGAACTTCAAATGTTTTTGCTGAATTGTGATTTTAGCCTGACAGCAGAAGAAGGAAGATATATGGAGGATAATAATATAAACCGTATTTAGCAAATTTAATTGTACTTTAAATTAAAATTAAATATATTGATTTTTTACTGGTGCCACCTATTTTTGTAGTTTGTTACAGAAATACTGGCCCATGAACAGAAGAAGATTACAGATGGTTGTCATCGGTCATAATTTACAATCAAAATATTTTTGTTCATACAACTCATAAAAAAACCCAAAACTGAATAGAGGGTAGTTATTTATTTCATTAAATTTAGACATTGCATGATTTGTTAAAGTGCTTCAAGTTCCTTACCTGCAGCCTGTAAAGAGAAAGAGGGCAGCTATAGCATTGATTAGTGATCAGTTTTCATCAAGGTTTTCTACACAAACTTATACTAAATAGCCTTAGTTCCCATTCTTGACTCTTTGTGCAAGGCTTTGCAACCAAATGAGCAAGTTTTGGGACAATTGCTTTCGAAGTGAGCCATGACAGCAAAAAAATATTTAGTATTTAGGCCATTTTTCAAATGTTCATAAAAGCATAATTAATTCCTATTAGTTGTGCACCAAATTAGGCAACTTTCAGCTACAAATAGAAACTAGCAATTGCTATAAATGTTGTATTAGTAGGCATTTTTTCTCTTTCTGTTTATAATCCATTTAAATATGACCAATGGCAAACACCAAAAGCATGGAATCAGGAAACAGAACATTTTACAACTCAGTCTGGAATGTGAATTGAAACAACAGCCTAGTTATTAAATTTTCTTGCAGAGTTCTTAAAAGTCCATTCTTTTCTAATATATGTTTAAACTCATACCTCCAACCCTTTATAGAAAAACACTAAGCAAGGTCATTCCTCAGCATGGAGCTGGATAAAAAGAAAATAGAAGGGAGGAAAATTTAAATAAATGAATTGTATCCGAAGTGGTGGAGCTGAGTGTCTGTGGTGGGTGGGACAGAGCAAACTTCATCTAAGCTTCTGTGGATGAATACAGATGCCAGAAGTTTCCAGTCACTGCCTTAGTTTTCAGAACAGTTTCTGACTAAAACAGACTCTCAGATAGAACAGTTTAGTTTGTCCTAATTTAATCACAATTGTTTATGTATTTCCATTTGAGCTCACAAAAATGCAGCCACATAAATGTTTACAAAACTACTGTATTTTTGGAGTATAAGACATACTCCCCCCCCAAAGAGGTGAAAATTTGGGTGTGTCTTATACACCGAATGTAGCCTCGCCCATCCACCGGCCCCCACCCTTTGGACTCTGCCTTCCAGCAATTCAGGCTGCAGGGATTGCCATAGCCTATTGCCGCCTCCCCACACCCCATTTTTCATGCCCCATTTTCAGCCTCCGTGCACCCCATTTTCCGCCTGTTCTGGGTGGGACGCGTGAAGGCGGCAATAGGCAATGGCAATCCCTGAACCTTGAAACAGCTGACGGTCAGGAGGCCAATCCAACCGACAATCGCTGCTTGTACTAATCAGGCTGTGTTGAAACTGAAACTGAAAGGGACTGTTTGCTGTTTGCTGCAAGAAGGCAAATTGCTGGGAGGCAGAGACAGATTTTTTTCTTGTTTTCCTCCCCAAAAAAGGTAGGAGCATTTTATACTCTGAAAAATACGGTATATATGGTTCTGATCAATGACCACAATAAATATATTTGCAGATAAGACAAATAACTGCTTTTCTATAGAAGTGTAATGATTAGTGACTGGGGACTAAATTCACACTTTCTCTGCATTATCCCCAAATTACAAGATTTGTTGAATAGACTATTTTATTATATATTCATGAGGTAGATTAAGAAAGCAGCAAAGACAATTCTACCCTACTGATACGAAGTCCAGCAGCTTTTTGAAACTCATTCTATGTTGTTTAATATAACAAAAGATTTATCAAAATTACTTCAAAACCAGCTATTGCGTAAATTATTTAATTTAAATTACAAGAGTACATCTTGATTTGGACATTATGAAAAATGAGCATGCCATCTTCAAACAAATTTATTGCAGGATTTATCTTTTGACCTTCAGACTGGAAATATTCATTTTCTTTTTAATACTCTATGTTATACAATGAAAAAACAAAATAAAATAAAATGGGAAAAAGCAGCCATCCTTGCTTGGATGCCTTATTTGTTTGGGGAAAAAGTATCAGATCAAATCATATTACTGCTTATGCTAATGAATATAAAGAAAATTTGTGCTTTCACATCAGTTTTAACTCCTGGCAACTAGATTGCATTTTCCTGGCAACATTTTTGGAAGTGGCTTGTCTCCTTTCTGCAACTGACAAAAGGCCCAAGGTTACCCAGATGCCTTCACACTTAAAGCAGGGCTAAAACTGAAATGTCTACTGCTTTCTAACCTGGTGCCTTGACCACTACTCTAAACTGGGTCACTAATGAAGAAATGAATGCATAATCAAGCTGAATTTATAATAAAAAGATAAATAAATCTACATTTCACTTTTTAAATACAGGTATTCCTTGATTTACAACAATTCATTTAGTGACCATTCAAACTTACAATGGCACTGAAAAAAGTGACTTACAACTGTTTTTCACACTTATGATCGTTGCAGCATCCCCATGGGCACATGATCAAAATTCAGGTACTTGGCAGCTGAGTCATATTTATGACGGTTGCAGTGTCCAGGGTCCTATGATCCCCTTTCATAACGTTCTGACAAGTAAAGTCAATGGGGAAGCCAGATTCATTTAACAACCATGTTACCAATTTAACAATTGTAATGATTCACTTAACAACTATGGCAAGAAAGGTCATAAAATGGGACAAAATTCACTTAACAAATGTCTTACATACCAACAGAAATTTTGGGCTCAATTGTGGTCGTAACTTGAGACTACCTGTACTTTAAAACATTTAAAGACAACCAAATAAGTAGATTTTAGGTACATTTTGCATAACTTACAGTGTTTAGTAGTCTTTCATTTTATTGAATGATGCTTTTTTTTTTAGGAACAAACTAAGATCAATGAAGAGATAAATAATTACTTTGAAATGTATTTGACCTACTAGTCAATAATGCTCTGAATATTTTTCTTAAAGATTTGGTTCTTACTTATAGAAACATAAGGATGTGGCTTAATCTTTATTTTCTTTACAGGAATGAAGCAGATTCAGGGCTCATGCCTTTCCCCTTTCCTCTGCAGATTTGGCAGCCCCCCAAAAATATGCTCTTAGGAGCCTAGGAATGGTTTGAGAATGATGTGGAATTTGCAGAGGACTGCAAATAGAGAGAGAGTTATTAGAAAACATTTTCCACCACTTATGAGAATTGAAAAGCAATTTAAAATTAAGCCTTAGTATTTAGAATAATATGTTGTCTATTAAGAGAAAAGTTGGATTTTCCTATGTATCCTGAAGAGCAATTTGATCAGTTGGCTACTGTAGGATTTTTACTCTAAGATTATTGTTCTTTATAGGGGTGGGATGTTGGGATATTATTGTAAGTAAAATTTGATTTAATTTACTTACGTCCCCTTTAATTGGGAAGAAAAACACGGAACAAAACAATCTAATGAACAAAGTGAGCTACATTGTGTGCTTAGTCAGTCTAGATCAGGGGTGTCAAACTCGATTTCATTGAAGGTCACATCAGGGTTGTGTTTGACGTCGTGGGCTGGGATGGGCGTATTCAGGGTGGGCGTGGCCAGCTTGACGTCACTCATGTCGGGGCCACTTGTGGTGGCCCAAGCGCTCTGCCAGCAAAAACGGGCCCCCAATTTCTGTTTTCGGCCGCAACAGTCTCCTGCAGCCCTCTGCCTGTGAAAACAGAGGTTGGGTGGCCCGTGAGTGTCCCCCCTGAGTCCTGTTTTTGGCCGTGACAGCCTCCTGCAGCCTCTGCCAGCGAAAACGGAACTCTGTGCAGCCCTCCTGTGCGGCCCTCCTGTGCTCTGTTTTCACTGGTAGAGGCCCCGCATGTCGGTCCTTCAACGTTTCCAGAGTGACCCCATGGGCCAGATCTAAGCACCCTGCAGGCCGAATCTGGCCTCTGGGCCTTGAGTTTGATATCCCTGGTCTAGATACTAACTAAATGTTGCTCAAGCCTAATTTAGTTTTGTGGCTTGATATTGATCAACCAAGAAAATATATGATTGTGAGGCTATCCTATATTTTGTTGGAGGGAAACCTTTTTTAACTTTATGTCTTGACATGTACAAATGTCTGCCATTTTTCCACATTAAAAATTTTCACCTGAGATTTCATTTGGTTTTTGAGTGGTATACCAGAGTAAAATTGAAGAGCTAGGTGGGCAGAGCCAGAATAAACATTAAATTTGGATTGATGAAAATGTAATGAAAATACAGTTCAATAATTAAAATACAGCTCATGTGAGAGCTTCCTACATATTTAATCATTTTTATTTTTTATCATATTGAAATGTAGAGTAAAGTCTAAGAAGCCTCAACACTGTACATGAGCAAGAGCCAATGAAGTTTTGGGGCCTCAGATCTGCATATCTGGTCTAACTGATGGGGAAAAGAGATCTGTAGGCTGTAGGCCTGTCACCTATGTATTACAGGCATCATCCACATAATGACATAAGAGAAAAACAAAATCCAAGCAGAACCACTGCACTCATTCATATCCCAAAATTCAAAATAAAATTCACCCTTACATTTTCTGTCAGTCTGAGACACAATGACAGAGTAAGTAACTGTTTGGTTAGTTGAATTAGGAAAGCAAGAGTATTCACAGGCCCTACCCAGAAACCAGAGGATTCTAGAAGTTGGCTTGCAGTTGCCCTGACAAGGGGCACTAAACATGTTTGTTCTGAGACGGCGATTCATTTCAGCAGACAGGCACAGCATTAGACAGGATAAAACTATTCATTCTTGCCTCCTATGCAGCAACCCAATTTGTATCTGCCACTTTCCTCTGGAGAAACCCACTTAAAAGGAGCTTTAAAAGCCAGGGGAGAGGAAGGAGGAAGGGTAAGATTAATCCTGTCTTTTCTGATTTAAAGTATGTGAACAGGAGGAATAGCTGACCGATTATGATTACAGTTTAATGTTTTTGCTGAAGACCATCCATTGCTTCCATTAGGAAAAGCGAGAGAGGCCAGGAACTGATGAGCCAGCAATCTCCCCTAGCTTGTCTCAGCAATGCAACATTGATCTCTTTCTCCCCACCCCAACGTTTGCAATGCTGTCACTAATATCCTAGCAGCAATCGTTACTAAAGGGAGGAAAGGGCCACACATCTATAATGCACATGCACACACACACACACCAACATGCACACAGATAGATTCTGTATTGACAAGATTTGACAGCGTAAGGGAAATTGCCAGAGATAGATCGTAGGCAACAAAAGGACTTGGAAACAAAACAAAATGTGACCAATTGTCATTTGGGTGCTGCTTCTACGGTCTTATGAGGCTATTTAACCAATCAAAGCATCAGAACAGATTCTGAAAAACACCCACAATAATCCTATCTACTGGTATATAATATTTTACGGCAACAGTGGTCAGGCTTAAAACATTTATAAGTTGCATATAGATTTTCAGGATGCAGTTTGAATTATATCAGTTTCATTTTTTAATGTGTTCAAAACATCTACTGTTTAGTTTTATTTATTTTCTGCCTTTGTTATTTTTACAAATAATTCAAGGTGGCGAACATATTCAATACATCTTCTTCCTCCTATTTTCTCCAAAACAACAACCCTGTGAGGTGGCTGAGAGAGAGTGACTGCCCAAAGTCATTCAGCTGGCTTTCATGGCTAAGGTGGGATTTGAACTCAAGTCTTCCATTCTCCAGTTGGTGCCTTAGCCAAACTGGCTCTCTTTTATTTGTCTGAATGCTTTGTGTAGAGAGAATGTCCCTTAATTCTATTCTGGAAATTGCTTAACTTTATTAAAAAAAAACCAGAATATTAATCTTTTAGTGAGTATTGTAAATTTTATCTATCTTTAATATAAAAAAAAAATCTTGAAAACGTGTCATTGCAAAAAGTCTATTATTTCATTTAAAGTGTATATATTTATATTTCTTTATTGTTTTTTATATAGCTATGAAAATAAAGACTTTGCAAACAGGATTTTTTTTTTTACAAATACCAAAACACAATGAATAAAATGTACTATTGTAAATTATACTAAGGCATAATCTAAGAATCACTACTGTGATTCTGCATTAGCTGGAGTTATGCAATAAGATGCGATGTTAACATGAAATTGCTAATTGTAAATCACCATTTTCTTCTCAAAGATGAAAGGCATTTGCCAAGAATTACTTCTCCAAATAGGGTTTTCAGCTGTTAAGTTGAGCTTAGCATGAACACAAAAGAGGACAGAGTGGAGTAAATTTAGAGACATTTCAGATATCATCTATATAAAATCAACAACTATTCAGACAGAAATTCAATAGCCGTGATTAAACAGAACATATGGAGATGTAACTGTTTAGAATATATGGTTAAAGATAACGGTCTCATCTACTCACCTCCAAGGAGCATACTGAGAAAGTGCTTTTCCGCTCTGTTCAATTGTTGAGGTCTTCTTGTATTGCTACTCTGATCAAAATTCTTTAAGTTTATTGGTTAGCACTTGGTACAGATCAACAGTCCCAAAGGTAATACTTACTAAGCATCGGCAGTATAGAATGCTTTAAGATGCATGGCTAGAAAGCAAATCACTTTTCAATTAAGATCAAGACAAGAGCCACACAATCCTTTCTAGGGAAAAGAAACGTTCACACAGCTTAGCTTAATCAGAAAGCATCTAGGGAAAAGAGGTCTGAACATTTCTAGAGACTGTGATATAACGAAGCAGGGTTTTACAAGCAATGGAATATATTTTAAAAATAAACCAACATACCATTATCAAAACACCTCAAATTTGTAATTGGATAATGCTTTATTAGACTCACTCAACAAGGCACAAAAGAGTTTTATAAGCTTTTTGGCCCTTCCCCCCCCCCCAACACCATTTATCAGGGAAATTGCATCCATCCCTGATTAATCCATTCCTGCAACTATCTTTGAACAGCACACTGCATGCCTGAAACATCTGGTTTAACTTTTCTTCTTTCCTCATTCTCATTGCTTGATGAAGAATTCTTGGAAACACTGGAGTTGGTCCTAACTCAACTCTGGAATTTTTTCACAAACCATCTTAGCTACAATTGTTTTTGAAGCACAATAAAGAGGCACTTAAGCATACAACTGACATATTCCAAACTACAATTCTGCGCCCATGGAATTATTACTCATGCTTGTATAAATAATGCTTTCAAATATTTCTAGCATTTCATACATGTAATAATTGCTAACTGACAGCCAATTATAACAAGCTATAATTTCATTCATATTATAGATATGCCAGACCTGTAAGAAATCTTGATTCCAACAACAGGCAAATTTTACTTTATGTATTTCCCTTTTAGCATTTTTCTCAAAATGCTGTTTACTTTCAGCAGTAATTAACCTTTGTAATCTAATTTTATTGAGATATCAGATGTTGCTTAATACATCTCCAAGTAATGCATGCACAAGAAATACTAACAGTAAAATCTATCACACAAAGGAAAATATAGAACATGTTCCTGGATCAAGAGACTACCAGCAGCTAGAA
Source organism: Pantherophis guttatus (assembly GCF_059756535.1). Taxonomy (NCBI): domain Eukaryota; kingdom Metazoa; phylum Chordata; class Lepidosauria; order Squamata; family Colubridae; genus Pantherophis; species Pantherophis guttatus. The sequence continues at coordinate 43,492,309 of NC_142068.1, forward strand.
ATAAAAGCCAAAGAGATAGGCATAGGTGATGCTTTATTCCGTGTTCCCAAGGTAGATATCCAATCAGGGAACACAGAACTTTTGAAATTATTTGGAGATGGTGACAATGAGAGAACTTTAGATTCTTAGACCATGATCTGCAAAACCCCTTATGAGGAGCTTCTGGCAGGGAATGGGCTACCCCTACCCCTACCACTTCACAATAACTAGGAAGAATATCTTTGGAAATCAACTGTCTTGCCTTATCTGAAGGGCTTTAAGCTACAACTGGAGGAAGAGGGAGACAAACTGTCAGATGTAAATGCCTTATTCTCCAATGTGTAAATAATGTATATATGGAACATCAGAGGTTAACTTATTCTTTGGACTTTAATGTATTCATAACTTACCACTCCCATTCCTAGCTCCACCCCTTGTATATATAAGGAGCCACCCTCACCATTCTCGTCGCTTCTACCTTGAATATTCAGTGAATATAGAATGCCTATCATAATTAAAAAGAAATATATTTAAAGCTCTAACTCCTATTATCTTTATTGAGTCTGATCCTGAAAATATTGCAACAAGCTGGTAGCAGAGGATGGTTAATTGACTCAATAAGTAATTAAAAATGTCCAAGAAAGATAGGCCCAACACCAGGGCCTACAGCAAAGAAATAGAAACTGATCAAGAGATGATCAACGAATCCACCAATGCGATTTCGAGAGAATCCGAAGAATACACCACTGAAGAAGAAGAACTAATGAGTGAAAATAATGACCAGAAAGAAATCGAAATAGAAAATAACGAACTCAGGTCAGAGATATTAAAGATACTAAAAAGCCAAAAGAATGATGAAAGTCTCATCGCGGACCTCCAGGAGATGCTGAAGAACAGCGGAGCAGCGAGAGAGAAAAACGTCATTAAAGAAAAACCCAAAGACCAAAAAATCGTAAGTGAGATGACTACTGAGAAAATAGTTGTTAAAAAGAAAAGATGTGATCCCGCGCGAAATTTTGAATGGCAGCCATCTTGGTTTCAACGAACTTCAAAAGAGAATGGAGCAGAGCCAATCAAAACGCTCAGTTCAAAATTTCTGGCGCGAAAAACACTATCAGACGAAGAAAGTGAGAAAGAAGTCTCAAACTCTTCAGATGATCCAAAATCAGAAAGTGAAGACGATTTAACAAAATCTCAAGTAAAATCAGCAATGAAAACGCTTTTTGCTGCTTTTGGGCCAAGACTGAAAATTACCAAGACATCTACGAAGAAGCAAGAAATCAAACCGGCGACTCAAGACCTGCACGCTCCCATCCTGACTTCGAAAGCGACGACGCCCGAGCCCAGAGAGCCATGCCGATTTCGCCCTACACCACAGACAAAATCGAATACCAACGCACACAAAAAGAAGAAAAGAACCGTCACCACCACCAGAACCCCAAAAACCGAGCCAGAGACCGACTCATCTGAGGAGGAGCGGATCGAGAGAGCTGAAAGGGAGAGAACCTTCCACGACGCCACCAAAGAAGAAATGAGCAACGCGCATGTGCGAAACTACGTAGACGACCCAGAAGGACTTGAACTGGCCAGAGAACCGCGCAGACTCATTGCAAGCATCCCAATGCCGTTCTGTAATTTCCTGCACTTGAGAGATCACGGACTGCCCCAGGTTGTAAGTAATGGACAGAATAATGTAGGTAACTTACCCAGTGACTTCCCAAAACTTAGAATTGATGGCATTAATTTACAAGAGTGGTATCAACAGCTTCAGGTTATTTTCATGAAAGAAAATTTACTATTCTTTATAACTAGCCCTCCAAGAAGACCTTGGACTTTAAAAATAGATTGTTTACATCATAGAGCATTTTTCATAATAATATCTAGCGTGTCTCCTGCAATGTATCATAGCATCAAACCAAACCTAACTGTATCAGAAATAATTCAATGCATGTTTAATCTATTTCACAGCGATAGCGTAGCTACAACCACAAGAATGTCTAAGGATTTCTTTTCCTCTAGAGTAAAACCAGGGGTTTCTATAAGTGAGCATTTGATAAATCTAAACAAAATAAGAGCTGAGCTACAATTGAGGGGGGAAGTGATTTCAGATCAAACAATGAAAAGTGTTATTATCAATTCACTTGATCCATCATGGGATAGCTTTATGTCACACTTAGATACCATTAATTTGGGATATTTATCCATAGAAAGTCTATCTAACAAATTGATAGCAGAAGACAATTCAAGAAAAAATCGATCCAGTAACCAAACAGACCACAAACCTTTTAGGAAAGTAGTCTTTCAAGATAAACATAATGAGGCCTTTAGATGCTACAATTGTGGATCCAGGGAACATAGTAGAAGAGACTGCCCCAAAGTCTCAAGAGAGAGACATAGACCAGAATATAGGAGCAAATATAATTACAGACAATCTTCCACAGATAGACACAAATATAGAAGCCCACCAAATTACAAAGAAGGTAGAGGGGGTAGAGAAAATTCAAAAGAGAGGAAATCTGGGTCACTGAATGGGCTAAATAAACAAGACAGCACCAGAACACAGCAGGATGAGAATAACAATTGGCTTATTGATTCTGGTGCAACAAATCACACCACCAACAACAAAAGTATATTATCTTCATTTATAGAAGATAAGTTTGTGATAAAGGTAGCTAATCAAGAAAAGGTTCAAGTACTAGGCAAAGGAAATGTGACCTTGCCTGGTCTAGGGAAAATAGAGGGGGTATTATTAATCCCAGAGATACCTCACAACATACTAAGTGCCATAAAATTAAGCAGAGAATCTGATATCAATATAGTTTTCTCAAAGGGGAAAGCAACTATAGAAAAGAACAAAACAAATGTAGGTACTGTAATGATAAAAGGAGGTCTACCCTATCTGATAACTAAAGAAAGATGTTTACATAACATTGATTCAAATATGGAAGATTGTATTGAAGCAGATGATGAAAATGTCAGTAACAGTGACAATGATGAGTGTAGAATAACTCATGATCACAAAAATACATACAAGGAAAAGAAACCAAAAATAGGTAAACCAATTCATGATGAGTGTGCTCACATCTTACACAGGAAGTTAGGACATGCAAGCTTTCCTGTAGTACAAAAAATGACTGAACACGCAGAAGGTGTCAAAATAAAAAATTGTGAAAATTATTTGGAATGCTCAGTATGTAAGTCCACCAAACTAAAAACCAGTCCCAGACCAAAAAAATCTAACAGATCAACTAACAATATTTTTGATTTGGTACATATGGACCTAGTTGGTCCATTAAGTCCCTCAATTACCTATAGAAAACGTTACTTCCTAACAATAGTGGATGACTACAGCCGATATGGTTTTGTTTACACATTAAAGCACAAGGATGAAACATTTCAGAAATTTAAGGAATTCTACAAACGTATAGAAACACAACATAATATCAGAATAAAGCAAATTATGACAGATAGGGGATGTGAGTTCATGTCTAAAGAATTCTCCCAATGGTTAAAGGATAGAGGAATGTTACATTTCACGTCCAATCCTTTTTCTGCATTTCAAAATGGAGTTGCAGAGAGGAAAAATTCCACACTACAAACCATGATTAGGTGCACATTAGAGGATGCTGGTTTAGGCAAACAATTTTGGTCAGAGGCATTACATTATTCGAATTACACTCAAAATAGAACCTGGTCCAGTATTGTGAATAAGACACCATATGAGGTGATGTACAATAGAAAACCCAAATTATCACACATGCACATATTTGGAGTCACTGCAGACGTACACATACCTAAACAATTGAGGAGAAAGGGAGAAAACGTATCCAGGAGATTAAGATTCATGGGATACGAAACTGGAACCAAAGGGTACAGATTTATTGATAGTAATAACAAATTTATAGTATCCAGAACAGCTGTGTTCCATGAACAGGCCAATTGGTCAAAATTGCACCTTAATGAAATATTTCCTAATAAATGTAAAGATACGATATCTTGCGAGGAAGGAACAACAGAAAATCAAAATATTAACAAAAGTAAGAACAAAACCAAAACTTGGACTAATAGTCAGCATAAAATAAAGACAGACACATTAACAAAAAAGGAAGCTAGATATTTGCATGATAACCATAGCAAGCCTGAAAGAACTATTAGAAACAATAGAAACCAAATACCAAATAAATACAAAGATTACATAATGCATATGAATGGAGAACAAATAACACCTAATACATATGAAGAAGTATTGAAACTTCCACATGAAGAAAGAGAAAAATGGGAACTAGCTATGGAAAAAGAGATGGAAAGTTTACAAGGATTAAATGTATTCACACCTGCGATCGCACCTAAGGATAAAACAATTATAGGTACCAGGTGGATTTATAAAATTAAGAACTTAGAAGGAGGCAATACCTTATACAAGGCTAGACTAGTTGCACAAGGCTATGCACAAAAATATCCAGAAGACTATACTGATACATATTCACCCACAGTGAGAACAGAGAGTGTCAAAACAGCCCTTGTAGTAGCATCTGCACTCAATCTGGACGTATTCCAATATGACATACAGACCGCATACTTACATGCAAAATTAGATAAGGAAATATATGTAAGAGCACCACACAGTCAATACACTAATAAGAACGAAATTTGGTTATTAAATAAGAGTCTGTACGGATTAAAGCAATCCGGCAAAAGATGGTACGATTGCTTGGTAAAAGTACTTAAGACCATGGATTTCAACGCCACCACTGCTGATAACTGTTTCTTTGTAAAAAAGAGTAATGATCATATTGAATTTGTATTAATTTACGTGGACGATATTTTATACATTGGAAAGCATAAAGAGAGCAGGGAAATCTTTGTAAATAAGTTAAATGAACACTTCTCACTGAAATCTCTGGGTAAAGTGAATAAATACCTTGGTGTGCAAATTAACAAAACTAAAAGGGGATTCAAACTTACACAGAAAGATAAAATCATCGAACTCCTAAACAAGTGTAACTTAAATAATGCTAAAACCTGTGACACCCCTATGCAAACTGATTTTCTTAGAAACACTGATGAATCTTCCCCTGAGTTTAAAGACAACACATTTTACAGATCAGTTATAGGTTCACTCCTTTATATATCTAATTGGACTAGGCCAGATATTGCATTACCTCTCAATCTATTGTCAAGATATGTTAGTAAACCAACCTTGTATCATTGGGAAGCTGTCAAAAGAATTCTAAGATATCTGAAGGGTACATTAGATTTTTGTTTAATGTTGGAACCCAATAATGACAGAGAACCAAAAATTACTTGTTATGCTGATGCAGATTGGGCTGGTGATACATCATGCAGAAAGAGTACTTCTGGTTATGTTTTTCTATTGAATGATTGTCCAGTTTACTGGTATACTGGTAAACAAGAACTAGTAGCCACTTCTACTACAGAAGCGGAATATGTTTGTTTGTCCAAAGCTGCAAATAACCTTGTATGGTTCAATGATCTGATCACTGATGTTTGGAAGAAACCCACCTTACCATTTATTATGCATGAAGACAATAAAGCGGCCATTGAAATATCCAGATCCGATGCAATTGGACAAAGGTCCAGGCATATTGATATAAAGTTTAAGCATGTGAGACAACTGTCTCAAGACGGATTCATTAAAGCAATACATTGCGATACTTCTGAACAATTAGCTGACATATTAACAAAACCCTTACCTTCTAAACAACACAAATATTTAACTTCTAAATTATATGTATTATATTGTCCTGAATCAGAATGTAATTGGTGTTGTGTAACGAACCGGCATTTAGAGGGGGATTTGTCAGATGTAAATGCCTTATTCTCCAATGTGTAAATAATGTATATATGGAACATCAGAGGTTAACTTATTCTTTGGACTTTAATGTATTCATAACTTACCACTCCCATTCCTAGCTCCACCCCTTGTATATATAAGGAGCCACCCTCACCATTCTCGTCGCTTCTACCTTGAATATTCAGTGAATATAGAATGCCTATCATAATTAAAAAGAAATATATTTAAAGCTCTAACTCCTATTATCTTTATTGAGTCTGATCCTGAAAATATTGCAACACAAACTTTTAGAAATTAATGCCAAGCATAAATCTCAGAACAAACAACCAAGTAGCATGAAAGAAGGGGAACTCCAATACAAAACAGGAGATGTAACAAGTAAACACAATGTCAATCAAAAAGGAGTCAGACACTATACACTAACACTCAAAGTATGATGAACAAACAAGGTGAACTTGAAGCACATGAGAGCAGATATAAACACTGTTGTCATTAACGACACTTGGTGGGATGAAACACATGAATGGTACATACAGCTTGAGGGATTTGAATTGTTCAAAAGAAAAGGCATAATAAAATAGGAGATGGAGTTGATTTATATACAGTATAAGAGACAGCTTCACTACTATAGAAATGTAAAGTAACAACAATGAAAACTCAATGATATTGTCATAGGTGTATACTACAGATCAATCAAACCAAACAGATGAACTTTTCGTTATCAGTTAGCTAAGGTATGCAGGAAGCATACTGCAATAGTAATTATCTTGGTATCAACTAGGAGACAACCTCTGCACCTAGTGGGAGATGAAACAGACTCCTGACAAATCTAGCAAAAAACTGTCTCCCAAAAGGTAGAAAAGGGAACTAGAAGGTTAGCTATACTGGTCTTAATTCTTAGTAATAGAGATAAAATAATAGAATGGGTTCAAATTGTGAGAACTTTGGAAAAGAGTGACCATATCATATTGGAATTCAATATAATGCAGACACAAGCAATAAAGCAAAATCAAACTAGTATTTTATACTTTAAGACTGCTGATTTCAACAAACTTAGAGAGTTCGGGAATGAGATTACAAAAACCCAGTCCAGCATGATACAGTTTGAAAAAGAAAAATAAGACATCCAAGAAGAAATCAAGATGGTTGCATAAAGAACTCTCTTCAACATGTAAACAAAAAACAAGAAAAAGTCCAGGAAACTATGATCTACTAACCTACTGACAATAGAACCATTAAAGACAGATTAGGAATTCAAGTCAAAGTAGGCAAGAAAATGGTAAGACAACACCTATTCATTCTAGACAAATTCAAATCACCAGAATCAAATAGGTTACACTTCAAGGTTCTGAAGGAGCTGGCAGATGTGATCTCAGAACCACTGAACCATATCTTTCAAAGATCTTGGAGCACCAGGGTACTACCTGAGAACTGAAAAAGAGCTGATGTGGTTCCAATCTTTAAAAAAGGGGAAAATATGGATCCAGGAAACTACAGACCGACATCAATACTTGGGAAGATCCTGGAAAAGATAATTAAGAAATGGATCTGTGGACACCTAGTAGTAAGCAAAGCTATTACTAGAAGCCAACATCAAAAACAGATCATGCCAAACAAATTTTATTACAGTCTTTGACAAAGTGACTAAACAGTGGACCAATGAAATGCTATGGACATATTATACTTGGACTTCAGTAAGGCATGTGACAAAGTACACTACAACCTACTTTTTAGTAAAATAGAATAATGTGTGTTAGACAGCATCACCATGAGATGGATTTGTAACTGGCTAACAAACTGCATTCAACATTTTGTCTTCAATGAAACTACATCTACATGGAGGGAAGCATGCAGTGAGATTCCACAAGGTTCTGTTTTAGGCCCAATACTCTTCAATAATTTCATAAATGAAGGGATAAAAGTGGAACTCATCATATTTGTAAATGATACCAAACTGGGAAGAAGAAGATCAGAAGAACGACTCAAGATACAGAAGGACCTTGACAGACTTGAGAACTGAGCCCTAGTCAACAAAATGCAATTCAGTGATGAGAAAAGTAAGGTAGCACATATAGTAAGAAAAATAAATGTACAGATGTACAATAAGGGATACTTGGCACAATAGTAGCAACTGTGAGAGGGATCTAGAAGTCCTAATGGACAAGTAGGACAAGTATGAGTTAACAGTCACACTGGCAATGTTTGAAAATCAGAATTGACAAATAAAAACTGAGATGTGGGTAGGGAAGTATGGTACAAGTTAGGTGTGGGTTGACAGAAAATGGTTTATGGCAAATAAAAGATTATATACCTATTTGCCAACAAACATGAAGAGTTGTTCCATAAGTTGAGAAAGGTTGGTTTCCTATGTAACATTTAAATAAGAAATCTTATTTTTAAAAGGTTAAATTAATGAAAACAAATAATGGAACATACAAATGACATGTTTGGTTTATCAAGTTTGGATCATCCCCCCCCCCACCAATTTATGGAAAAATACTAGTGGCTGTGCACATCCAATGGAGGCAGAATCAGGGCTGAAAGTTGCCAGACCTTATAGGACTGTGCAGAAGAAGGACTCTCCTTCACATACACATGAAGAAAGATCTTTGCCTTGATAATGGTGAGAGCCACATGAAACCAGAGATTAAGCAATACTCTTTTAGACACATTCTTTGCCCAGCTGTGTAGCATTGAAAACATCTCACATCTGACATATTCCAAAATATATGCTCTTGCATCATTTGTATTGTGGCCACATGGCAATGCTCCACAAAAGGATTGTCTAAAAAAATAATCTATTTCTTTCTCATGCTCCAATTTCTTCACTGAAAATTAAACAAGGAAAAAAAGCTGTTCCTGGAGAATTAAAATAACCAGATATTGCATTGAGAAATCAATTATTATAGTTCCCACAGGGACAGTGTGGAAAAATAGCATTATTCAGCCAGTTAAATACTTTAAATATCCCACTGATTTCAGTAAGAGAAGCATATTCTTAAAATTATTCCCACTGAAGAAGGGGGATGTTTTGGAACAACTATGCCAAGTTCATGAATAAATATATTTAGTTTCAGAACCAAATTAATTTGTGGTAACAAGCAATCTTCTTTCCAATCTTTTATAAGGTCAGTATTCCTCTTTTCTTTTAGAGGATTTTGGAAGTATCCAATGGAAATGTTATCTCCTTGCCAGCTTGAGTATCACCATATTCAAAAATATTATCAGGACTGAAAACAAAGACAGTTGGTTTGATTTCATCAAAACAATGACTCCCACCCTCTTCAGTCAATGGAAAACAGGAGGAGAATCCATAATCCAATCCAAGCACTCCTTTGTTATTCATGACTTTAAAAGATTGTTATCACATCTTATACACTACTGCAATTTCAGCTTCAAATTTACATATCTGAAAAAAGCAGATACAGATCTAACTTCTCAAATATTACAAGAATAAACGTAAATATTATGTAAAAAAAGGAGGGCTTTCCAAATCCAATTTTTGATATAAAGACTTTATTGTCTCTGTTAAACAAAAAGGTACACCCCAACTGTGCCCACTTGACCTAAGAAATACAGTTTCTTAATTCTGATACTCTTCAAGATGTATTGGATGTCAATTTCTGCAACTTTTTTGACAATCAATCATGGCTGAGGAGTTATGGGAATTTAAATTTGATTTGTGCACCCTTGTGAATACAAGGTTGAGAAAAATTAGTTTATCATAAATGAATTTACACCGGATTCTTAATGCAGTGAACACTTCTCAATCAATTAAATATATAAAGTAGTAAGAAATCAAGGGAGGTTCAAAAAGACCAAGTAGCAAGTACATTACAGCTACAGATTTAAAAAAAAATATGAAAGGAAATGGGAGACTGAAACAGAGTGTAGTTCAACAGAAAAGAGCACATTTAGGTTGCCCACAGTTCCCATGACCTTAATCAGTGGTCATGCTAATGTTGGGATCAAATATCAACTTGAAAATTAACAATTTTCTATTCAGTGGAATTAGCATCTGCTTAGAGATACTCTTAAGTTAAATCCCCATTTAGCCTTAAAATTTTCTGCAATCTTGGATAATTACTTGCTCTCTGTTTGATTCTCAGCCTATCATACTACCACCACATATGCTTCCATAAACCTCCAGCAATTGTTTTAATTCTGCCCCTCAGTAGTCCTCAAAAGCTATCAACCGTGACAGCACTTCTTCCAACTGACCAACACAAAATCCAAAAAACTGGCATCCAACTGGTACAGTGGTCTTCAGTGTTACTGGTACATTCTCTGCCAATTTGTCTACTTAAAGGATGGTGTAATATCTCAGCAGATGTGATACCATTAGGAAAAAGAGTTAGAAGGCTTCAAAAAGGGGCTGAGAATTTCACGCAGCCTGCAGATTACCTATTTTTACTTTATGAAAAGTATTCTTTCTAAAGACTCTAAATACACTTTACAGTTATATTAGTAGTAAGTTATATATAGTTATATTAGTAGTAATAGTAGTTGTAGTAGTCTTTTTATTTTTAAGAGAATCAAAATGTATCTTTCACTCTTACAGAAAGTGAGAAATTCCAAAGAAAGGTCAGCAGCTAAATTCTGTGACAGAATTGTGTAAGTATGCATACAAAGCCCAAATTAAGGAAGCCTACAGAGGAAGCAAAATTATTTTTCAATGCATACTTTATGAATGCATACTTACGCAACACTTTAAACAAAACCCTAGAACTGGGAAGAAACAAAGGTTTTAATGGTTTTTAAGCCCCTATAATTTTCGCTGGGTGTTACTTGGAGATTGATGTGTACAGATGGTAGTGGAATACAGCAATGTTTTATCTGCTTCTGTTCTGTGCAATCCTAGGAACTTGGGGTCATTAATGGAGTACTTTTTGAACACATAACTTGAAATTCAGTCTAACCAAGGGAAGTCATAATTTAAAAAAAAAACAATTAAAAATGTGAATTGAAAGACTGGATTTTATTCATTGATGATACCAATTTGTTTTGAAAGATTATTCTAGCTTTTAGGCTTCATATTCAAAAATAAGAACAATACTTAAAATGGTCTGGGACACATAAGTGAATCACAGAGCCTATAAATCCAGAAAGAAAAAGTTTGAATAATCAAGGGCAAAAACTCAGCCTGCAAACCTTCTCAAAGTCCACAGAAACCACCTGGTAACACTGTTAACATTACTAGAAGTGGGATTAAAAATGTAAGATCATTACCATCCTTACACTAACCCCAAATGGGTCTAAACTTTGACTGAAATTTGGTCATTTTGCCATAGACTTTCAGAAATGTAATCTTAGGGTGTTGCAGAGGCAAATGGAATGCTGGGGTTACATGTGGTCCAAAGACCACTACCCTTACTTAATATTAAAAGCTTGTGGCCTGTCCTGATTACAACATTAATAACAATTGGTGTGTTGTCCATAGTAAACGTGCAATTCACTTCAGTATGCTAATGAGAAATTAAACAATTCTACTTCCTAACTTGTAGACTTCTGAGATGTAAATTTACTGGATCAATCTGACTTTAATTAGAATCCTGAAGTCTGTCAATTAAACTATGTGTACACAGAAGCTGAAGAAGGGAAGCACAGGATTTAGAATAAAGTTAGGATTTTCATTCTATCCCCAAGATTTGTTGGAGAGGAAGAAACAGATCTGGACCTTTTCTCTGTTCTATATATTTTTTTAATTATATATATTTTAAAAACAAATATGGATTTGCAGCAGAAGATTACTTTGAAGGCTGCAAGAAAAGGAGTTTAGAGTTGCAACTTGCTGTTTCCCCATACAGTATAAATATTTGTTGCTCAGAATGCTTTATGTCTAAGCAGAGGATGAGCCTAGACTTGTATATATGAGCTGTGTATGTAAGATTTTCCAAAAAAGCCTAGTTCTTGACGTGATCCATCTGGAGCTTCTAAATGGACAGAAAATAAATTTGCAGCAAGAAAGGAGAAAATGATAACAAGCTGTGAAAATATACATATAACATTCAAACAAAATGTGCCACAGTCTAGAACTCTTTTGTTCCTTCTGACTTAATGAACAAAACACTGTTTGCCAGAAAAACTTGATAACATTCATTTACCAATATTTAAGCTTTTAGCCAGAAGAATTTATTTCTACTTAGATCCTTGTGGGCAATTCTATCAGACAACTCAGTCATTTGATAGATTTATTTTTACTAGTAGCATTAATGTTATCATTTGATATTATTGTGCACACATGAGAGATATTCCCAGTGGTTTTGCCAGCAATAAGAATGTCCGTGAAAGGCTCAGCAGGTAGATTTCTGTGACAGATTCTTGTTAATGAGAGCACAAAACCAAGATTAAGTAAAGCTGTGGCAGAAACTCATGAATGAAAAAAGGTATATGTAGGGAGAAGGAAGCTAAGAAACTGAGGAAGTGGGACGGGAAACACAAAAGGAGAAAACTGAAATATTCTGTTTTCAGCAGCAGAATGTGGCAATCCATATCAACTGGCTGCTCCAAGGAGTTTAAGAAAGTCCATGCTCAGTCAATCCTTTCCAAGCCAAAATGGATGCTCTTCATGTCTCCCTCCATGCAGAAAAATAGCTACCGGGCCGGGGGGGGGAGGGGGGAGGAGAGAGGATTTTAATATCATGTTTCCCAAGAGTACTACTGTACAAATCACTACAATAAACACACTATGCTGCAAATCAGCAATACAAGAGAAAACCTAATTGTGAATATTCTACACAATGTCTGGTTGGACCTCAATAAGATACTCTCTTATGTGGAAAAAAGGACCAAATCAAATCCAGAACTAGGTAATTTAGTGCATATGAGCTTCAGTGAATTCTGACACAATAACCCATTGGGGCTTACAAATGGTACCCAAAGAGCTGGAAAGTCTATATCACCTCTCCCCATTTATCTTTATGTTAGATACCTTCTAGCTACAGTTATTGGGGCATCAGCTACACACATGTCTGAGAAAAAGTGAGCTATATTTGAGGTCTAGGAGGCTTATTTAAGTTCTTTAAGGATGCCATTGGTCTTAAAAGGTTCATACTTCCCTGCTTTTGCTTCTGTGAAGGAAAATTATAATCCCTGAAAGCAGGGGTGAAATCCACTTACCTTTGGTACCGGTTCTTAAATGTGAGCGCGCGCACCTCCTCCACACATGCACAGAGCCTTTTGCGCATGCGCAGAGGGTTAAAAACGGGACGTGATGACGGTGGGCGGAGCCTCCTGTTCCCAGTGCTACTGGTTTGCCCAAGCTGTATAGAACCGGCTGAATTTCACCACTGCCTGAAAGGAGGAAGCAAGGCTACCAAATGTGCCCCATTTTCAACTGTGCCTGAAATATGGTAATTTGGAATTCTTGTCTGCTTAGGGCAGAGCACAGCAGAAAGGAGATGACCTTGAAGAACCCCTGGAAGCATGTTCTCATGCAGACATAAGGTAGTCTCTGGCTCTATTATTAGCAGAAACTACTGAAATATGGTATGGCAAGGTGAGAATCTTCAATGCATACAAGGATGACGTCACTTTGAAGGAATTATTTCCTTTCTCTCAATATAAGAATGCAATCCCTTCTCATACTCACTTTTCTTGCCACCTTTTTCACAGCTTAAAGGACATATTGCTTTGGGCTTTTCAAACCTAATGTTAGATGGATGTTGGTTGTTGGCATGACATTTCTGGGAAAATCTAGTGCCCTGTGTAACTTCCATACCTATACTCCATATCAAATAGGGATCAATGTGCTGATGGAATGCGCCTTGATGCTAATTTTATTAAGATCATTTTAATGCAAAACAAAGGTAGGATATCAGCATTCTTAAAGCAGAGTACCAGAATTCAGCATCTTCATTATTTAGAAGAATGTCTCTGGACCCCATATTGGGCCCACAAAAATTCAACATGATGGATGGTTCCAGCCCAGCATGCTCTACGCTCTGCAGTCAGAAAAAAACGCAAGTGACCCTTCCCACACACATACCAATCTGCAACGATAGGCAATATGGGAGGCGGGGGTTAGTTTGCATTTCTAGTAAATGAGAATTCTGTGACTTGTCATGCTCATTACTGCAGCTACTTTGTGAGACTCCAACACCACCAAATGTGCTTTAAATAATCTCACTCCAGCAAGTCAGTGTTATTCTTAAAAAAAAAAATCTGCAGAGTAAAGAAATGATAATTCTTAGCATACTGTAACAACTGCAATTGTCTAACAATATTCCTCCTCTCCAAAACAAAACAACACTTAAAAATAAACAATTAGGTTAGTGTGATACCACTATAGCAGGCACCAACAAAGAGGAGAATGAATGTGTCTCTATAAAAAAGGTACTGTTATTATCAAGACCAACCTGAAGTAGGAAAGCCGTTGCATTCTGGATGCAGAAAGTGCACAGAAGCTCACAGAATGTAGAATAAGGATGCACTTAGCAATGCTAAAATGGTATTACTTCCAGGGTTAATAATCTTTTAGCTGATGATTTGTGTGCATTTATGAGCACTAGTGAATGACCTTCAAGAATACCTGTAAGACACTCAGAAGATGCATTAAAGAAACACGAGTCCTTTCTTTCCAGAAATACAGCTTTTCCACATTACTGAATAGCAAATTAAGAAACAAAAGAGACTGATATCTCAATTCAAAAAGGTAGCACCAGCAGCTGTATTTGAGGAGATTCAAGTATTGATGTCCCTTTAAGCAGTCATATATGGGATCCTGTCCTACTAAACCACCCACATACTATCCTTTCTTTCCAATACGTTTGCTTACAGACTGCAAGCAAAGAGTTATTTAAGTGAAATGCATCAGGACCAATATTTCTGCTGTTCTTTGAAATAAAATTGTCAACAGCAACAGAATTCTGTTGACCAGATGAAAGCTCCAGGAATCCCAAAATACTGCACATACTTCAATGGCAGAAGCTGTTTCAATAAAAGATTATCACCCAATGAATTTTCCTGCTCCCAGCAGGCTCTATAATGTGTGCCAGACATGAAAACATAGGTTGTTCCATTACCCTAGATACATTATTCAAAGCGGCAAAATGAAGTGATATAGCCACCACTGTAGTGGAAATAATTCAAGAATGAATCCCTTACAAAGGAAATCTACTTCATCAGTGGTTTTACATAAACAGCTCTTGCTTATGAAGCCAGGTTTCATTACAGGCAGGAGAAATGTTATCTTTTTATGGACAAGATAAAATGAACTACCATACAATAGGCCTATGTGACACAGCAATATTACAAGTCAGTCAACAATTCTTGTTTATTCTTAATATACAAAACACTATCCAGTTCAGAGTTAATGAATGGCAAGGAGGATGCTTATTCATTGAGAATGGCTTGAAGCAATAAGATTGCTCCTCCATAATGCCATTGATGCTTCAATACAGTACTTTTTTCAATCAAAGTAGGACATCATGAGAAAGGTTCAAGGATAAGCCAAACTCAGTATCTGAACGTGTACATGGGAAATCCTAAATCTGGTAATACTTTAATTTAGGACTGAAATCTTATGCATGCTTACTTATTATTATTAAACCCCTAGAAAATTATTTTAGGAAATAGCATTGGATCCCAGAGAAAAGAAAAACGGAAAGTCGTTATACAAACAAGATATTTAACCAATTATATTGTAAACTTCATTGTAGATACAATATAGCTCCAAAGTCCTTAAGTCTACACAGGCAAAGCAAACAATTTGTGGGCACTATGATCACCAAACCCACAGCAAAACCTGCAACTTGGCTTTTTGCTATCCAAGCATTGCATTGTTCCAAGAAAGGAAAGCCATGTAAGAACAGGATTTAAGTATAAATTTAAATAAGGAAAGTATGCAACTATATCTGCCCATAAATCTACTTTCTCTACTGATGATTTGCAAACTAAAGTTGTTTGTTTAGGAGTTTTTTGAGAGGGGGGGAGAAGGTTAATGTAAAAGTTCCAAGAACATGAAACAATTATTCATTTACAATCATCAAGTAGCAATGTATACAGAGGAGGGAGGGGAGAGGACCATTGTATGCCAGTATTCACATATATTTGTCTTTGCAGAAAGGGAACCCTTTTGGATAAGTTTCTTGATATGATATTCCTGAGTCAGTTTACATAAAAGTAGATTATAGGGCAATTAGAACAATTAATCAAAATTTGACCAAGGTGCATTGAAAAGATAGCAACAACAGAAGAATCAATACATATAATTAATAACTCCACGCAGCATCCCATGCTGAACAAGTCTAACAAATGGGGAAAGGGGGTGGATAATAAAAGAGCTGTGCAGCAGAGATAAGACAAATATGCTTTGTTCTGGCCTCCCAAGACTACCTACTCACTGGAAGGATTACAGAGGATATGACCAATATATATGGACAACAGACATGAACAGAAAACCATATGGCACTAGAGGAGCTGTGTTTGAGATCAAGGCTCTAAAAAGTAGCAGGAATTAATGACTTACGGTAGAATGGCAAGAAAACAATCAATCTTTAAACATGACTCTAAGATAGGAAGGAAAATAAGGAAATAAAAACACTTCAGATGATTTAAAGAATAAAACCCAGCATGGAAGAGAAAAATTGAACTACCTCACAAGGCAGGCCAAAAGATACTACATACATGCATACATACATACATACATACATACATAGGTACATACATACTTACATACATACATCCTTTAAGTTAGGTGACCGTAGATGGAAGCAATTTGTGCATGAATTGTGGATGACTAGAATACATCAGGGTGGAATGCTTTCAAAAGATTGACTTTAGCTGGATTTTTAAAATCTATACTCGAAAACCTTGGCAAACATGGTAAAAGAAAACCATAATGAGAAGATGAAAAGTGTTTTAGGAATTAATGTGGGCACGAGAAAAAGATATATGTCTCTAGGAATAAAGGATGCTTAAGAAGATTAATGCCATCTAAAAGGAAAATGGGGTGGGGGATAGAGACATGGGGAAAATCCAGCAGGCATGTACAAACAATCAACAGGATAACCTAAGAGAAAAGTTACTTGACTAAAAAGCACAGATATAAAATAACTATGTACAAACAAGAATTCTAAATTAGGCATGGCATTCATTAAGTCGACAGGAGTGGATAATAATAGAAAAGGGCTATTACAATCAGTAAACATGTACAAAGACAACAGCCAATATTACAAAAAAAAAAAAGTAAAACAAAAGTCTATAAAAGATATAAAGGAATCTGGCAAGAGACCATTCTTAGTGTTTCTTCCATATGCACTATAATGCAGAAAAATAAAGATAGCTCTGAGAATGAGAAGTGTTAACACTGCCAATGGTTAACAATGGAAAGATTTATTGTTGACAAAGACCCAGGTTTAGAAAAATAAGATTCATTTACATATGCCTGAAACCCCAAATCAAATGAAGGGAATTTGTTAAAATGTGTGAAATGAGGTAGACATCTAAAGTAAAAAAACCTCCAGACATCCATTTCTCTGAAAGCTCTTAAATGGGACCCTGAACTTCTGCCCCTTATTCTGGGTGAATGGAGACTGACTGCAATGGACATACATTCCACACATTCTCAGGAGCCCTCTCCGCTGCTACAGTAAGATTGACGAGGTACACACTAAAGCTCTGAATGAAAATGAATTAAAATCTCAGGGAAATCCTACAAAGTATATGAGGAAAGCCAGTTCCAGAGTGTATAAAGCAGGAAAGGAGAGTTCCAGCAGAAGGCAGTGGAAAAGAAAGACGACTATGGGGTCAATGAGCACAATATAGAGACAGGCAGGCCACATATATGGGATTGATACAATTCTTTCTGCCTTCATTCCTTTCAAAGGCTTAGCAGCTGCATGAGACACAGAAAATTCCATAGGTGCAACCTCTCTCTCTCTCTCTCTCCCTCTCGCTCTCTCTCTCCCTCCCTCCCTCTCTTTCTTTTCTTCCACAAACACATGAAGAGGAATGAGGGGCCTGCCTAATTTGTGTTACACGCACACACACAAATGGGCAAGAACAGAGGAAACAGGCACCAACTGCATTGAACACCAAGTCTCAGGACTATGTTGCATGCTGAGAACAGAGGACAGAGGAGAGAAGGAGGGAGGGAGAGAGTGAGTGAGTGAATGAATGAACGAACGAATGAATGGAATGGAATGGGGAGCTAGATAAGTAGCAAAACAGTTCAACCATTTATTCTGAGTTTGATGACAAAAGCAGCCAGCAGTGAGAGTGAGTCACAACAGTGCAGTAAATGTGAATCAAATTGTAAGGTTAAGGCTTTGGCTGAAGAGTCAGGAGCCAGCTGGGCCATGGAGAACTGTATCTTTTCCTCAGCCATCAGCCTGCTGAGCAAAGTAGTTGGCATCAGTCAGCTATGGAAACTGCCAAGCTTGGAGACATTCAACAATAAGCTCCTGGCATTGCCTGACTTGTGAAGTACAGGTAGTGATCAAAGCGTCATGTTAGCAAAGAGAACTCCAGGTATACATACACAACACCTAAGCTTAGAGAAAGAAGCCTGAAGCTCACTGGCTGACCTTGGGCTTTACTGCTCCCTCCAGCCTACCTAACAAGGTTGCAGTGAGGAAACATAGAGGTCCGACGGCGAGGAGAAACTATAAATAAGACATGGGAAGAGGAAGGTGGAGAAGAAGAAAAAAAAAAAAGAGAGAGAGAGATCACTGCGCGAAGGAGCCTCCCGCTCCCGTCTCACCTGGGAGGTTTGACCGCGGCGCTCTCCCGCTTGTCCAAAACGCCGGGCACGCAGTTGGTGAGCTCGGTCCAGTCGGCGTGCAGCCCGCAGCTCCAGCCCGTGGAGAAGCGCGAGAAGAGCCAGGTCTCCCGGCGGTTGGGCCGGTAGCAGGTGCATTTCTTCTGCCCGGGCCGGCAGTCGCAGGGGACCTCGAGGCGCACGTTTTGCACCAGGTGGCGGCCGAAGGTGGTGCCGCCAGTCTTCTGGATGTGCAGGAAGACGATCACGTCGTCCCCCTTCATGTCGAAGGCCAGCTGGCGCTCCAACTCCCGCACGGGGAAGTAGTACTTCTTGACGTAGTGCGGGTCCGGAGTGGGGAAGAGGTCCAGCTCATCCTGGTACGAGCGGCCGCTCGGCGAGCCCAGACTCAGCCCCGGCCCCACATATTGGTACAGGATGAGCATGAAACACACCGACCCCGCCACGATCAGCAGGAACTTGCTGTTCCTTTCAACCATGGTCCTTCCAGCGCGCTTCATATGCCACCATCTCCCGGCAATGGGGAGGCGGCGGCGGCGGCGGCTGTTCCTGGAGGTGTTGGCGGCGCCGAAATACGCTCCTCTTGTCTCGGCTTTGCTTCACGCACCAGTACCGACGACCAAACCGGCGCCTCCCATTGCAAGAAGCGGGGATTCCCTGCCCCTCTCCTCTTTCTTTTTCCCTTCTTCTTCTCCTCCTCCTCCTTCAGTCAGATCGGGGAGGCGAAGACCGGGGAGGGGGGGGGGCCGTACAGCGCGGTTCCAAATGACCCCCTCCCCCGGTTCCGCCTCCCTCGCAGCTCCGTCCCGCCTCTGCCTACGGGACTTTGCTTCCCCTTTCACTCCCAGCTCCGATCTAGCCAGGCGATCGGCTCACACGATCCGCAAACCCTCCGTCTTAGCGCTGGCTCGCTCGCTCGCTGGCCGCCGCCGCACGCTAGTTCGAGTCCTTCCTGCCTGGCTTCCTATTGCCAAGCCCCACCATGATCTGAGCCCAGCATGCACAGCGCCGCCTCCACTCACTTCTCTAGCTGCTCCAAGCGCGCACTGGAGAAGGGAGAGCAATCGCGGCGGCGGCGGCAAACACAGGCACGCCGCAAAGACAGCAGTTCTGGAGGCTCCGAAGTTGCAAGCGCCCGCCCGTAGAAATTTTGAGTGTGCGCGCGCTGCTGGCTGCTGCTGCTGCTGCTGCGGCTGCGATGTTTTGGGGGACTTCTCCACTTCCTCTTTTACATAAGCAAAGCCTACCAATGGGGAAGCGCAGTTACCGATCTTCACGTTCAAGAGCAGTGATATCCATTGATTTCAGAACTGGCGGTCAGCTCTCTCTTCGCCCCCTCCGCTCTCGATCCAAGAGAAAGGAAGGACCGCCTGTTCTTCAGTCGCGAAATCTATTTTGCTTTCTAATTAAAGGAAGACCCACCCCGGGATCCAGGTTCTACAGTATTATCTTCTCGGGTTGTGCCCCTCAAGAGCTTTCAAACAATTCTTCAACAGGTGCTACTTTTCCCTGGCATTAAACTGAGCGATGAATCAAAACTGACCTGAAAGTCAATTACCGCAGTCATCTTTATCCGAAAATTTATATACCATTCTTTATTACAAACCCGGGAATTGGTTGACAATCCGATGCTACAATAACGCAATACAAAAGTTTTAGTTCCTAAAAATAAAAAAAAAAATGCAACATTTAGATACTCAGTTTTATTTTAAAAGTAAGAATGTTATCTTGAACAAGCCAACTAACCAAGGATGTTTTAATACTGTTAAGGATTCTGAAAAGGTTTCTCTTGAAGGCCGTTTGGGAATGATCCACAAAGACACTTTCCTCTAAATTATAATCAGCATTTTTATTTCTGTGCTTATGAATGGCGTGATTCGATCCAGAGATCTTTCACATACTTAGCAAATGGTCTTTTGCAGATCTCATCAAAATGAGTGATCAAATGAGAAAATTTAGACCTTGGTTACCCTTTGGACAGAATCCCATCACATTAATTGAGTTTACTTTGTAATAGAGATACAGTTGATTGAATTGTTTGAAGATTCAAACTATAATGGTTAGTCCAAAATTATTTTGTATGAGATGAAAAGGGAAATCGTTTTCAAACCGTGTGCAAAAGCTGCAAAGTGCCCTGAAAACTATTCAGGATTTTCTTTTAGAGCAGCAGACTTTTCCTTAGAGGGCATAAATAAAGCTACTGGGGTATCCATCTATCTTCTTCAGTGGCTTGCTGCCTTTTTAGCCATTATCACCTTAGACAACTTCCTCATTCCAACTAATAGTAGGGCTACTTTTGGCATTTATCACTAAAAGAAATCTTGTAATATTGCCTTCAGTTTAGTTAAAGAAGGAATATTTTCATTGCTTTAGGAATGTCTTTAAGGAAAGTAAAAGCAGAAAAAGAATGTTATGAGAAACTATTTTCCTCTCCCTTTGTCTCCCAAGTCTCTGCCTCATCCCATCAATCACAGTAATCTCTTCATTGTGATGTCACAATGAGTTGCTCTTCTGATGTCACAAAAGCAGGATTATGAGAATGAAAAATAAATAGGGAATGCACCCAGAGCTATGTTTTGCAAGATAGCAGCCATATAACTTTAATAAATAAATAAATAATAAAAAATGTGGAAGAACTAGAATCTCATAGTAAAATAAAGTATGAAGAAAACTAAAATTGCTGGCAGGCAAATCTAATCGTCCAACATCATCAAAAGGAAATTATATTGGTGCAAGATTTTTGAAAGTTTAATGTGATGGAAATTATGAATATGTTAGAGAGAGAAAGAAAGAGAGGGAGACATAAACTCAAAACATATTATAAATTTTCACAATTGATAGCTATGGTGGAAAATGTAAGAAAGTACAACTCTAAATGTAGTTATTCTACCCCCATCCTCCCAAGAAGCATGAAGCCCCTGATCTAAAGAATGTACCTCAGAATATAAATAATGAAATTGCCATATTTTTCACCAGGAACTGTTGATTGGAATGTATGGTACTTCTCTTAATATGCTACACATCATTGGGTTTGTAGACTACTTTGTATAAAAATAGCCTTTTGTATTATTGTTGTTAAAGGCTGGAGAAGAAAGGCCTGTTTGGGGATTTCAACAACTTCCCTGTTTTTTTTTTGTTTTTTGTTTTTTTTTACAAGGTTCCCTCTACAAGAGGGTTGCTGCTAAGTTTGGAATTAGTGTGCAGTCCTGGGAAAATGGATGAGATTTCCCAATAGTTTTGCATCCTGTAATGCCCCTGGAAAGCCCTCCAAACTGTCATACAGAATGAATGGCATTTGTCATCCTTCCCAGAGAAGGCCATCTTATTTATTTATTGGTTTGATTTATATGCCGCCCTTCTCCGGAGACTCAGGGCA
Organism: Pantherophis guttatus; assembly: GCF_059756535.1. Lineage (NCBI taxonomy): Eukaryota > Metazoa > Chordata > Lepidosauria > Squamata > Colubridae > Pantherophis > Pantherophis guttatus. The sequence continues at coordinate 43,514,200 of NC_142068.1, forward strand.
GTTTACAATGCATCAAGCAATAGCCTTCATACTTTTTGTATATACCTGCTTAGTAGGGCTTTCGGGGCCCCCTAAGTGGTGTTCTTTTTATACAAAGTCAGTTTATTGCCCCCACAATCCGGGTTCTCATTTTACCTACCTCGGAAGGATGGAACGCTGAGTCAACCTTGAGCCTGGTGAAATTTGAACTTGCAGTAATTGCAGGCAGCTGGCATCTAAGTGCTACTTAACAGCACTTTAGTCCACTGCGCCACCAAGGCTCCTGATCTTGGCTAGGAATGCTGGGAATTCTCAGACAGCAGGTTTAGTAACGTTCTAAGATGAAAAGATCCATGGAGGCCAAACCATTTTTTATGCCTATTACCAACATTGGAGACAGCCAAATGTCTTTAATGTTATTTTCCTATCATGGTTTTATAGATGGCATCATCTGTAGCATTCTATCATATAAAAATACTTGATTTCAACACATTCTGGCAAGTGCATATCAAGTATAGGCAGGGGACGGGAAAAATGCCATGCCTCCACTTCTCACCCTCATGTATGAACTTCCCACAGTGGCCTATATTAGAGTCTCATTGACAAAAATAGAGATAAAAGTTCAATGTAACAATCAGGCAGAAAAGAGAGTCAGTTTACATGTCAGTCAAAAATTGTAATAAAAAATTACCTACTTATTTATCTACCAAAGCTTGGTCTCCCTCTCTCTTTCCTCCCCTGGCTAAAAATTGCTTTCTGCTTAGATAATGGCTTGAAGGAAAATACAATAAAGATGTCAAAAATAAATCCTTTCTATTAGTACAGAGGCAACTGGTAGATTTCCTATTCAGCTTTCCTAATCATTAAATACAAAGCAGGATTGTATGACCTGAGACTCCAGGACTACATGTATCTCCCTTCCCACTCCAAGCCTTGGGTACACTTCCCCAAACCTCTGTAAATTGTTGCTAGATTGTAGTGTTTAATATGATGGGAAAACACAATGCTAGTAAAATGAGATAGAATCATATTAGCTGAAGTTAATTTAATGAAACTGACATTGATTTGTTGTAATTCCACATATTTCTTCAAAGGCCAAGTGACACTCTTGGCCCAGGGAAAGGTGCTTGTGTAGAGGCATGGTGAATTATGCAACTCATCTCTTCTCAAATCAGCAAACATAAATCTTTCACAGTATCCAAAGAATCACACAAAGAATGTCACATTTAATGTCATTTTCTTAAACTAACACAGTGGGTTTTATCCCCATTTTGTGTACCATATTTGAGAGCAATTCTATCTTCATAATGAAAGAAGAAACAGTGAAGAAATGAAGCTTTATTTAAGTTTGGAAGTTAATGTCTTGATTTGGGAAGTGCTGGCATTTATGCACTATTTTATGTAAGCGGTTGAAATAAATGTGTGACTATAAAGAGCCACAAAGGAGCTTGTGGTATTGATGTTTTGCCTTTGGTTGTAAAAGTACATAACTGGTAGAATAACCCACTGAGTGCTAATTGTAAGAAAGGGTATTTACTATAGAATGAGTTAACAACAAATAAGAAGCATGGAACCAATATGAAAGTGGGTTATTTGCAGTATATTGATGACTAATCAAAAGAATGAAGGAACCAACAAGAACTGGTTGGTTATGTGGAATAAAAATGTATCAATACAATTTGTTGTAAGTCTTGTATTACTGCATTAAGGATTTTTGCGGTGCAAGGGAAAATGCATATATCGCTGCCCATCTCAAATACTTGATTCTACGTAATGTTTGTTTCCTCACAACTAGCACAATTGAATTCTACTGCAGTCCATTGAAGAAGGATCTGTGACATCTAGTATTAGATCAGTGATACAGTAAAGATACCATATTCCAAAAGTGAATGAACAAAATTGCATCAGTAATCCAATGACATCAAATGTAGAATAATGTTGCATTGGAAAAAAAAAAGAGAGAAGGCCCACCTGGACAATACAGAATGCTAGGAATATCTCTAGGAGAATTCCCACATTTGTCATATTAGGGACATCTACTTTCATTTTTTTCCTGGATCTTATAATAGATATACACTATCAAGGTCTCTAGTATTCAGTATAAGGATTGCACAAAGACAATTGCACATAAAGACAATTCTTCAAATGTTCCATCTAAATAGGCCCAGTCTATCTACTTAAACAGAAGTTTAGCTTGTCCTCTTCAAAAGTTAAATGGAACTCCAAAGTGTTTTCCAACAATAGTCAGGGATCATTTGATATCAGTAGTTTTTGCTGATATTTTTGGTCTCTTCAGACTTCCTAGACCAGATTCTTGTTCTAGGTTTTCAATCTGTATTACATGTTATTCTATCCTAAGGCATTTCATCTACTAACATTGGTATTAATATTTGCCTTGTAATAAATATCAAAAATCAGAATCTTCTTTGAATTCATTACAAGAATATTATCCTTGATATGTTCCAGTGTTAAAACTGGATAACTGCATATTATTTCAGCAAGATTACTTGAGTCTGAACAATGCTTTGATACTAATTTTCTATTAAACAGGATTATATTAAATGTTAGGATCTGATCATTATATTGAGGGCAATCTAAGGTCTAGGACAATGAAAAGATACACTTTTCATAGTTTTAACCCTCATTTGAAACAGAGTTTGTTCTTTAATGAGGTATTTAATGTTGTCCTAAAGTTCAAAGAAATAATAATGATGGAAGACTTGAGCATTGTTATAAGATTCCTGTAAACTGCAGAAATAGGCAAAGATTAGGATAGACGGCTAATGTTTAGATGAGATGGATTTTTTTTCCTGGTGAGACCCCAAAAGTATAAAAAGTTTTTTTGACAGATAATTGGTTGTGGTGGGGAAAAAATAAATAAAAATAAATAAATAAATAAATAAATAGGAAAAGAATTTCTTCTTGGTCCTTCAGCATTCCTATATTCTTCTACTTCATTTTTATGAGAATTTGATATGACCCAAAGGGTCAACCAGTCCATTGAGTATCTCAAAGGATCTTTTGGACAAATAGCATAGCAACCATTCATAATAGCCTCATGAGCTCTCACCAATCCCAAAAGTCAGGCCCATTCATGAAACTAAATGCAATGGCTGCTTCAAGGGCTAAGAATGGTTGCTGTCTGGCTATCTACCTGAATTCTTCTGGTCCAACTCTTGGTCTAATTCTATCTTTATAAAGACCGTGATGGTGAACCTATGGCATGTGTGCCACAGGTGGCACGCAGAGCCCTCTCTGCAGGCACGCCAGCCATCACCCCAGCCTAGCTCCACCGCACATGCACGTATGCCTCCCGCCGGCCAGCTGATCTTTGGATCTCTGTTGCACATACACGGGGGGCAGGGCACTTGCGGGGGCTATGTGCGTGCATGCGGGAGGGCAGGTCACATGCGTGGGGAGTGCAGGTTGATGTAGGAGCTTTCCAGGCCCACAACAGGGCATGGGGGGGGTGTTACACCCCATTTTGGCTTCCAGGTTGGTGCAGGAGGCTTTCCAGGGGCTTTGGGCACTTGGCACCAAAAAGGTTAACCATCACTGTTATAAGATATGCTATACTACATATGCTGCTTTGTCTTCTTTGTTCGTTTTGTTTCCATTAGCTGGTTTGAGATGTACCTGGTATTATTTATGTATCAGCCAGTCACCTCTTCTCAACAGTTTCTCAATGTAGTAAGGTGTAAAATGTTAGACTACTATTTCTTCCATTACAGCAGACAACAAGCACATTTGGACCTAGGTAATGGTAGTATTGGTATTATAAGGATAAAGTGGAAGATATTATGTGTCTGGAACATAGGAGATGAACAGTTGAACATGGTAATTGTGTTGAACTTGGACTGTGGGGCATGAAGCTTCACACAGTTCATCTTGGGAGCCATTCCTTTAAGCTACCTAATAAAGTAAGGATAAATTACTAGAAACATATAAGTGCTGCAAATCATTCAAGATGAAAGCTTTGTAGTTATTAGCAAGAAGCTGAGCCACATGTGAATTTAAACTTAATCTGGATGAAACCCATAGCTGGAGGATTTAAGTTGGTGGCTGGAAAAAATGAATTATATTTGAATCTACTTCTTAGTCTCTCAAATTCCTAACCAATCATCTGCATGATTATTATTACTAAATTTGTTGAAAGATACTGTTTAATACATTTACCTTCTGATTCACTCTACACATTGATTTGATTCATCTGAAGCTATAGAAGATATCAGTATGTTAAATGCTCAGAGCTTTTGGTTTGATTTGGAAAGTTGTTGTCAAAATACATGGCATTCTGTTCACAATAATCACGAAAGAAAAGTTATGGCCAGTGCATAGAAAAGGCAATAAATCTTCTGGAGATGTTATTTTATTTAGGCTTGGAACAGGATAGGCTATATGGATATGAGGAAAAAGTCTCTGAGAAGCCTCACAGTATATTTATCCTTCTAGAACAAAGCTGTACATAGGAGAGTCCTGAAAGTTGCAAATATAGTTCTCAGAGCAGGATTTGTTACATTTTTCAAAACTGTGGCACCAAACTATATATAAATATGGTACACGGTGTGACAGTTCATTTTATAAAAGAAACATTGAAAACATGTAGTATTCTTTCTTTGTCCTTACATTTTATACACTTACTGTATTATATTTTTATTTAGTGTTTTATTGCTTTTAAAGAAATGACAGAAATGGAAAAAACACAAAGATAAAAACGTATGCATTGTCAAAGAAAATTAAAAAACACGAAGGTGTGCTTTTAAGAGTGGAAAAATTGCAACAAAAATAAAAAGGTACAATGTATCATTTTAGCTGTAAATACATGTCTATTTAGCTGTAAATTACATGTCTATATATAGTTATTTAATGCAATCATTATCCAAGCACATTTATATTTCTAATTCATTTATACAGCACATTTTAACCTACTGTATTTTGTATTAGTGAGTCCCATGTTTTTGTTCATACAAAGTCTACATCAGTGGTGAAATCTAAAATTAGTTACTACCGGTTCTGTGGGCATGGCTTGGTGGGGGGGTAATGTGACTGGGTGGGCGTGGCCATTTTTTTTTTACTTTTAAAACCATTTTTCCTACAACCTCTTCGGCGAAGAGGTTGTAAAAAAATGCTTTCAAAAGGCTCTGATGATCCCAGCTGAGTTGCCTGATCGTCAGAAGCTTTTTTTAAAAAAGGGTTTTTTTCTTTTAAATGCCTCTGAAGATCCAAGCTGAGTTTTTTAAAAAGCTTCTGCCGATCAGGCAACTCAGCTTGGATTGTCAGAGGCATTTAAAAGAAAAAAAGGATTTTTTTTCTTTTAAAAGCCTTTGACGATCCCAGCTGAGCCGCGTGATCATCAGAGGTTTTTTTTTTCCTTTTAAAAGCATTTTTTTGGCCGAAGAGGTTTAAAAGTTAAAAAAAGAGCCTCTGATGAATGTGTGGCTCAGCTGGCCATGGGGGGCGGGGAGGGCAGGGATTTTTCTACCTGTTCTCCGAACCACCCGCCTCCATCGCTATCGGATCAGGTGATCCGGTCCAAACCGGGAGCATTTCACCCCTGGTCTACATCTATAGGCATCTTGCTCTCAAGTGGCAAATGAACCCCCAGAATAAATTGGGCCATACATTCCAATGGTGCAATATCAGCCTTTTGGCTGTGGTAAGGACAATCCGTTTACATTGCACACGTATTATAAATCTTAATAAGATATATGAGTTTGCACTTGTTGGCATATTTAATCCATCTCTGAAGTATAAACTTGGTTAAATTGAGCCTATTTTTATATTTGGTATTGGTTCCACTATTTTAAGATATGCTGAAGGAAAAGGTAGGAGTTTTCATGCTTTTTCACCCAAAACTCATATTCTCTGTGAACTTTATTGAAAAAGACTTTTGACGATGGTTCTTTTTCGTTTGGTTGCTTCAATATTGAAGTCTGAGGCACGATGTGCCAACACTTCCTTTTCATTCATGATAAGATAAGATACTTTTCTGCATACCAAAATATTTTCTTGGAACTTGGAATCAGTTAGTGGAACATCTTCAAGTTAGAGAACATAGTTCAGGGAAGTCCGCCTTCAGTCTTCAACTTCCAGTGATTAGTTCCATTTAATTGTAATAAAATATAAATGAAATAAAAAAGAGGTATCATTTTTTGGGGGGGGCTATTACTAACAATGTTTGGTTCCCCAGCATGCTTTTCCAAGGCCCAAAAAGTACATGGATATTATGAATGGGATCATAAGCAAAAGCAAAAACCTTAAAAGCAGAAGCAAAAGCAAAAAAAGTTAAAGGAAAACGTTCCTTGGAGCATAATGGTCCCTAAAACAAGTGTTACAATATATAAAAAAAGAGAGGCCAAAGCTTAAAATGTTCTGAGTTGGAGAAAAGGGAAAGCCACAGCATTGCCCCCACAGGTCATTGTTTTCTTGCAGGTAATTTTAGCAGGAACCAGTGATCCTGACCAGGACCCAACAATAAATGCAGAGCTGAGTTTCTAGGTTAGGACTCAACAGAAGTCTCACAGATGCTGTTCAGCAGGGTCTTTACTGCAGACAACTAGAAATAACACAAAACAGTTGATTGCCTGCTGCCCGTGTAAAAGTGCAAGTGCCTCTTCATACCCATGGTGGTCCAATCTGTAGCCTTTTCTTCCCATTCTTCCCATAAATTAATAACCACTTTGCACAGCACTTGGTGGCCTTAGAACGGTGCAGTTGCCGAGTGTTTCCCAGCAATTCTTTTCTTTCTGCTAATAGTGCTGAAAGTGAAGGAAATGAATGAGAGAGGATAAAAGGAACAGAGAGTACTGTAAATGGATATGTAGTACTGTAATGTGTATATACACAATGTCCAGCTCTTGAGCAACAACCAGAACAGCTCTTAGGGGAAACAGTGGTTTATCTTGGCATACTATAGTCTCTCTTTCATAAAGAGTATGGCAAACTTCATTAAATATGTAGAAGTTCTCAACTGAGATTATTTTAATAGAGATAGATTAAAAACAAGAAATTAAAAGGAACAATAGAAAACAGTTACAGAGTAGAGAGCGACTGCATAAGTAATGTATTAGATTAATATATAAGTTTCTTATGTGTGAAAAGTATCAGTTGCATATATTTCTGAACAAACACAGAATTAATTATGTTACTAATAACAAATAGCTTCAAATTTATTTATTTATTTATTTATTGGTTCGATTTATATGCTGCCCTTCTCCGGACACTCAGGGTGGCTTACAATGCATTAAGCAATAGCCTTCATACTTTTGTATATACCTGCTTAGTAGGGTTTTCGCTCCCCCCCCAAGCGGTGTTCTTTTTTTATACAAAGTCAGCTTATTGCCCCCACAAACCGGGTCCTCATTTTACCTACCTCGAAAGGATGGAAGGCTGAGTCAACCTTGAGCCTGGTGAAATTTGAACTTGCAGTAATTGCAAGCAGCTGGTGTTACTTAACAGTGCTTTAGTCTGCTGCGCCACCAAGGCTCTTCAGGTTAATTCACTGTCTTGCAAAGGCAGGCATTAAGTTACCAAGATCCTCAGAGATTTTATGTTTGCAGTTTGTGTGTGTGTGTGTGTGTGTGTGTGCGCGTGCACGCGCTGAATTGCAGTTTTAGTATTTGGCCATTATAATGGCCTCTAACGAAACTTTTTAGATGTATTATTGTAATTTTTCTTTCAACAACTAAGCAATGTAAAATATTTTAGCATTAGACTGACCATCAATTGCTTTAATTTAGGAATTAAATAGAAAGTCTGCATGAAAGAAGTTGCAGAAGGGAAATCTACTTCGAGGTTTTTTTTTTGCTTGGTAGGTTGACCTGAAGAAAATCCTCCCTCCCTTTCATTAGGCAGAGCTTCGTGTCTGAGAAACAAGAGATCAACCTGTGCGTCTTACTCTTGGAATTCCAAAGTCTGTGTAGTGCTGGCTTGCAGAGCATGAGGGCAGCACTGTCAGCAATAATTTTGATATGTTTATAAACCAGCTGATGTTATAAAATTATGGGATTTTCCACACTCATTCTATAGATGTGATTGTGTCGAGCATTTAAAGACACCCTTTTATAAAGCATGAAATCAGATCTTGAGTATTAAGAAACATGAAACAAGAACAACAAAACCGTCTTATTTACAATATTCAAATAGCTCCTAACCAATGTTTAATTAAATTAAAAGAATTCTTTGGGATGCTCTAATCTACTTCAGTAAGCAGGGGCGTGGAGAAAGAAATTGCCAATAGGAAAAGATTTATACTATATCAGTTTTATTTGCTTTTTTTTGGGGGGGGGGGGTGACCTGTGATATAATCCAACACCTCTAGATGGCACCAAATTGGTGTAAGACTGTAAGCTATGAGACTCAGTTGCAAGCTGGAAAGTGGGGATATTTTTTTTTTTTTTTTTATTGAATTTCTATACCGCCCTACTCCCGAAGGACTCAGGGCGGTGCACAGCCATGAGATAAAACACATAAATATACAAAATTTAAGATCAAGTAAAATGAATTAAATAAATTTGGCTGAAATTAATACTGATTAAAAACCCATAATTTTAAAATACATTTAAAAATTTAAAATTTACAGTTTAAAGGGAGAAGAATTAGGCGAGGCCGGCTTGATGAAATAAAAGCGTCTTCAACTCGCGGCGGAAGGTGCGCAGATCCGGAATCCTCCGTATCTCTGGGGGGAGCTCATTCCAGATCGTCGGGGCCCCCACAGAGAAGGCTCTCCCCCTGGGGGCCGACAGCCGACATTGTTTGGCCGACGGCACCTGGAGGAGCCCCTCTCTGTGGGAGCGTACTGGTCGGTGGGAGGCTGTTGATGGTAGTAGGCGGTCCCGTAAGTAACCAGGTCCTAAGCCATGGAGCGCTTTAAAGGTGGTAACCAACACCTTGAAGCGCACCCGGAAGACCACCGGGAGCCAGTGCAGCTCGCGCAGGAGAGGTGTTACATGGGAGCTCCATGTTGCTCCCATAACCACCCGCGCGGCCGCACTCTGCGCCAGTTGGAGCCTCCGGGTGCACCTCAAGGGGAGCCCCATGTAGAGAGCGTTACAATAGTCCAGACGAGAGGTGACGAGGGCATGAGTGACTGTGCGTAACGAGTCCCGATCTAGAAAGGGACGCAACTGGCGAATCAGGCGAACCTGATGAAAAATCCTCCCGGTCACGGCCGTCAGGTGTTCTTCTAAAGACAGCCGTGAATCCAGGAGGACGCCCAAGTTGCGAGCCCTTTCCGTGGGGGCCAGTGATTCGCCCCCAATAGCCAGCGATGGCGTCAGCTGACTATATCGGGACGTCGGAAACCACAGCCACTCGGTCTTGGATGGGTTGAGTCTGAGCCCGTTTCTCCCCATCCAGATCCGTACGGCCTCCAGGCACTGGGACATCACTTCAAGGGCATCGTTGGGGTGGTTCGGGGTGGAGATGTACAGCTGGGTGTCGTCAGCGTACAGATGGTACTTCACCCCGAAACCACGGATGATCTCGCCCAGCGGCTTTACATAAATGTTGAACAGAAGGGGCGAGAGAACCGATCCCTGCGGCACCCCGCATATAAGGGGCCTCGGGGTCGATCTCTGCCCCCCTGTCAACACAGACTGCGACCGGTCAGAGAGAAAGGAGGAGAACCACCGTAAAACGGTGCCTCCCACCCCCAACCCCTCCAACCGGTGCAGCATGATACCATGGTCGATGGTATCAAAAGCCGCTGAGAGGTCTAACAGGACCAGGACAGAGGAACAACCCCTGTCCCGAGCCCTCCAGAGATCATCAACCAACGCGACCAATGCCGTTTCCGTGCTGTACCCAGGCCTGAAGCCCGACTGGAACGGATCTAGATACGCCGCTTCATCCAGGTACTGGGGTAGCTGTCGCGCAACCACACTCTCAACAACCTTCGCAACAAAGCAAAGGTTGGAGACTGGACGATAATTAGCCAATATTGCCGGGTCCAGGGATGGCTTCTTGAGGAGAGGCCTTACCACCGCCTCTTTCAGGGCGGCGGGAAAGACACCCTCACCCAACGAAGCATTTATAATCCCCTGGAGCCAGCCTCGCGTCACCTCCCGGGAAGCCAGCACTAACCAGGAGGGACACGGGTCCAACAAACATGTGGTCGCGTTCAATCTACCCAGAATCCTGTCCACGTCATCTGGGGTCACAGGATCAAACTCATCCCAGATAACAGTCTCAAGACCTGTCTCTGTCACCCTCGCTGGATCTATCCCGTCAGAGTCCAGACTTGCCCGAATCTGAGTGATTTTGTCATACAGATACTGAACAAAATCCTCGGCTCTTCCCTCCAAGGGGTCCTCCCGCGCTTCCTGATGGAGCAGGGAGCGGGTCACCCTAAACAGGGTGGCCGGGCGATTATCTGATGACGCAATAAGAGCAGCAAAATGGGTACATTTTGCTGCTTTTATCGCCACTAGGTAATTCCTAATATGGGATCTTACCAGTGTTCTGTCAGATTCAGAAAGACTGGCCTTCCAACAGCTCTCTAGGCGTCTTTTCCGGCGCTTCATCTCCCTCAGCTCCTCGGTGAACCAAGGAGCCAGGCGAGATCGGCGCCGGGTCAGAGGCCGCAAAGGCACGACTCGGTCCAGGGCTCCAGCAGCCGCCCTATCCCAGGCGGCCACTAGGTCCCCAGACGAGGCGTGAGCCAGAACCTCCGGGATTGGCCCAAGCTCCCTCTGGAACCTATCAGGTTCCATCAGGCGCCTGGGGCGGTACCATCTTACCGGTTCCGCCTCCCTGCAGCGGGGTGCCGCGGTTCGAAGGTCAAGGCGAAGGAGCGAGTGATCTGACCATGACAAGGGCTCGATGACTATATCCCCTATCTCAAGATCACTCAACCACTGTCCAGAGACAAAAACCAAGTCCAGTGTGTTTCCCCCAATGTGCGTAGGGCCATGAATTAGTTGGGTCAGGTCCATGGCCGTCATGGAAGCCATGAACTCTCGAGCCACCTCAGACGCCTCACCCACGGATGGCAGGTTGAAATCCCCCATGACCATAAGTCTGGGGGTATCAACCGCCACCGCGGCAATAACGTTGAGTAGCTCGGGCAGGGCTGCCGCCACGTGGCAGGGAGCCAGGTACGTGATCAGCAAACCCCTCTGAACCCCATGGCCCCACTTCACAAAGAGGGACTCACAACCAGCTGTCTGAGGTACAGTGGTCTCCCTCGGCCTAAGGCCTTCTCTAATAATAACCGCTACTCCCCCGCCCCTCCCCTGTGGCCTTGGCTGATGGAATGCATGGAAACCTGGTGGGCACATTTCTACCAGAGGGACCCCTCCCTCTGGGCCCAACCAGGTCTCCGTAATACCCGCCAGGTCCGCTCCCCCCTCGTAAACAAGATCACAGATGAGGGGGGCTTTATTTACTACAGACCTGGCGTTGCACAACATCAGGCGAAGGCCCGGGCCCTGAAGGTCTGTACTACCTGGAGCACGGGTGGAGCTTTGGGGGCCGGAGCACTCTACCGCTTGAAGACAGCGGGCGCGTGCTCCCTTAACATGATATGGCCCCCTGCTCCCGCCATATCTACCTCTCCCACACACAGTACCGATGGTAGAAACACAATCTGGACCAGCTCGACCCCCTCCGGATGCCCCGCCACCCCCGCCGGACGTCCTGGCCAAGCCCGACTCTCCCCCTAGTGGGTTATCCCCCAAACCCACAACCCTAATTTCAATCCCACCCCCCTCCCCCCTCCCCAAACCCCTTAAAAGTTTAAACAAGGACAATTTTAAAAAACCCCGCAGCCCCCTCTTTGCGGCATGCCACCTCTCGGGACTCCAGAGCCCGTCATCGAGGTAGGCCCTCGATAGAATGGAGGGCCAAGCCTGCGAGAGGGGGGAGTCTCGCAGACCAAGAAGCTCCGCTGCTGAGTACATTGATCATCATACTGGGTAATAAGACCATATCCTGAGGGTATATATAAAGGACTGGGGAGAAGACAGAGGAATGGGGAGTCTCAGAGACATGTTTACATGACCAAGTCCCTTGTCCCCTCACAACAGAGGCCATGGTCCAAGCCAAGACGACCACAGTTCCAAGGGGGAAAATAGTTCCAACCACCCTCTCACGGTGGTTAGGTCAGCTGGACAGTCCCCTCATGTGGTGAGATGGTAGCAATGAACCGATGCATAAAGACAGCGTCCAGGGGTCAGGTCCAAAATCGCCCTCTCACGGCGGTTTGTCCGGAGGTAAAGACCTATGGTAAAGTCTCCTCGCTGGTAAAATCCCCTCGCTGATAAAGTGCATTCATGTAAAAGCCTCCCGGTTCAGCCCTCAGGGGCTCTAGTACCTGGCCACCCTCTCACGGTGGCCAGGCAAATGTCCAGCCCCCTCAGCTGACGGGATGCAGTCTTGTACCGGTCTCCCATTCAGATGGAAATAGCCCTCTCCAGAGTCAGGGGGTTCAGAATAGTAACAATAATAGGGCATCGCGCCAATGGGTCACACAGGCTGATAGTTGGTCCGGTGGGCCCAGGTTTAACGAGGAACGCTGGGGAAGAGAGAAATGGGGCAGAAATGGGGCAGTTTTCCCCAGCCCCCCATACAACCACAAATTGAGGCTTCCCAAGGCCCAGCAAATCACTCCGGGTCTTTTCCGCCCCGACCATTGTTGCAGGTCTCCCAGGCCTGTTGGATTGTTGGTTTGTTGCCCCCCCGCTCCTATTCCGAGGGGGGGGTCCCCAGCGCCGTCTGACCGCCAGCTAGCCTTCACAGCAACCGCCATCGCTGCCGCCACCGCGCCATCGTCGCCAGCCCCCGAAAGAGCCTGGCGACGTCCCAGAGGTCTTCGGGGGGTGCCCGACACATCTTACAACCCCTCGGGCAACCCCCCCGGGCTTAGAAGCTTGCCGCGCGGCGGCGTCCCCGGCACAGCACCGCTCCCTCTAATTGATGGCCGCCGGCTGTGAAAAAACGCCGCCGACGCTGCCGACGCCCAGCTGATCAGCCTGGCGCTCCATGCATCGCCCCTTCCTCTCTACCCAGTCACGGAGGGAAAGAAAACCCTCTCCGTGCTGGCGAGGAGCTCCCCTGACTGGTCCTGGGGTCTAAGATCTTCAGCATGACCCCCAAAGGACCCAAAGGGTAGGTCGGCGCCCCATCATCAGATCGTAGTTCCAGCGGGCGCCGCCATCTTGGACATGCGCAGAAGCATTATGTTGTATAATATAATATATTGTTGTATAAAATGAGGCAATTAATACAACTCACCACTAGAAACCTTGTGATTTCCAGTTCAATTTCTGGAATGAAATGTCTGCTGAAGTGCTGGAAGAAATATTTGGTATGTAAACAGGAAGACCCAATTTAAATGAAACTAAGCTCCTGGTGACTACAGCATTTGGACACATGCAATGCATGCTATTTTCCTGGTAGGAATATAGAAGTAGTTTGTCATTGCTTTATTTTGAATATTTGCCAACTTCTGAACTTAATATATGGCTCTGGAATTTTCTGAAAGATTTCTCCTATTCAGCAATGAATCAGGTCTGAACATGATTTTCAGACTCAATCAGGGTGGCTAGATGTTCCTACCAGTTGTGCCAATTCTGTGTCTAGAATTGTGCATTTGTGTGTGTGTGTGGGTATAGGGATTTATGTACATGTCTAATACTGTTGCAAAGACTCATCATCCTGTACTTCTGCAATCCCTGAACATCATGGCCATCCCCTAGGCTGATGTGGTAATCCCCTCTCTCAGCTACTATAGTCGCTGTTTTGTTCTTAACCTGGAAGGAGCCAGGTCCTTTATTGTCGGACCTTTTGGTTCAGGAATTCAGTTGTGGCTGCTTTCTCAAGGAATCGTCATGGCTAATCTTTATTGCAAGCAGATTAATGGCTAAGTCAGACAACTGAACAGCACTGATTGACAGAGAAGCACTCTTAATATATATATTGATTCAAACTACTCTACCCCTTTTCTTGCACAGCTCTCTAGCCAATTCAAATCTGCTTTTCCTGTTCTCAACTTCCCTCCTCCTCTTACAGGAGGGAAGTTGAGAACAGGAGGGAATACAGTGTTTCTGCATTCTTTCCCACAATAGTAGAAAATGCATTGTCTTCAGTTTCTCCTTTCCCACGGACCTAACACCATCACTCTTTATAGTCTACCCACCCTCATCAACTAGTCAGGTTTCCCCCTCTGGTCTCTTGTAACTAACTCTGTATTTACAAGCCCAAGCCCAACTCCTTTGCCACATAAACTAATGTCTTTGGAGTAAGGGCAGAAAGATATCCAAGAGAACCATCCCTGATCACCTGGGTGTCTAAACTGGGCAACTTCTCCCAAGTGGGAGCCGCAGGTCCTGTATTGGATCAGAACCACTATTTGCATATAATACCTGTTGAGGGTGTTGTATTGCTCTCCGTTAGGTTTCTGGGTACAATTAAAATGCTGGTATTGAACTGGTATTGAATGGGTTCAGTGGTGGGTTGCTCCCAGTTCTGTCCAGTTCTTGTGAACCAGTAGTAAAAGTGGTAGTAAAACCAATAGTAAAACCAGACATCACAATTAATGATCGCATGAGCAGAAGCGCATGCACGCTCCCGTTACGAACCGGTAGTAAAGGTAAGTAGAACTCACGCCTGAATTGGCTGATATCTGGAATGTACAACAACTTATTTCAAAAGGGGTGAACTTGATCAGTACCAAATTGTAAACTCAGTTCAAGGGAGATGCTGCATGTTCCCTTCTCCATGAGTGATATGGGGAAAGCAAGACAGAAATATCTTTTGGGGGCAAGGGCGACAACATTCATCATGGAACAGTTGGTGCCTTTGTTCTTGAACTTTGGAAAGAGCTTGAAAAAAGACATTTGAGGTTTGGCATACGTTCATTAGTGCTCTATTTAGGTGTATTTATATGTGTGTGTGTGTGTGTATGTGTGTGTGTTGTATGTGAATTCATATTAATTCAGATTACTATTTGACATTGTATGTATATGGCTCTATATATTTTGTTGCATATTGATCTATTGTTAATTGTTACTGTGCTTGTCATTTTAAGTATATACCATCATAAGTCCTTTTAAAATATTTTAAAATGTTACAAATATGGTAAGCAAACAAAGGAACAAACAAACAAAACAAACAAAAACATTCCTTGACTCTGTGCTATAGAATTAGCACAGGATCACTCAGGTGTTTCAGATTTTCCTCTTTCGGAAGTCTGATGTTATGGAAGGCCACCTCAGGTGTTTGGGGGACCTGGGAATTTGAAGGATCATGCCTGGAAGTGATGGTACAGGATGCATGACACTAGTCATCGCTTCCTAGGAGCAATCAGTGTCAAAAGAGCCTTTCCAATAGATGAAATGCTCTTGTCTGCCCCAGCAATGTCAAGAAGCCAAAGTGTGCTCCATCTCAAACTTTCCCTCCCCACCCCATAGGGGCTAAGGGGAATGGTGGGACAGAAAGGAGTAAGGAACTGTCTAGCTGGTCACTCCAAGAGCAGTATAGAAAGATGAAATATGGGATGGATTTTTTTAGGGGGGTAGGAAGTTGCAAATCATAGGCTTGCTCTGGACCACAATAGGAAAAGTCCCAATAAGTTTGGATCCTTGGACAGCCAAATAGAAGAAACATAGTTTGTGACAGTCCAAAGTCTTGTGAGCTCTTTGAATTCAGTTGGGTATGTTGTCTCTCTAATAGCTGCTGCTGGAATTGAAAGGCAACCTCAATTCTGGGTCATGTTGAAAATATCATTGTTCCATTTGGCCAAAGAGAACTTGTGTGGATGGAAAACTCAGGGAAGGAAGAAACTGTGGATCACAGCACAACAACTCAAAGGCATATCAGAGTCACTCATCTGTACAGTGAAAGAGGAGGAGATGTCAGAATAGCGATGATGGGTTGGAAAGTGAGCTGATCATAAACAAAGTTAGTACTTTTTTTCTTGGGAAGATGATTATGGCTCAATTCTCATGTCTTTCTAATCAAGACACCAAGAAGCCCCATTTAATGTATGTATCTATGTCCCAAGATGTAAATCCTGAATCTCATTCTTCTGCTCTTTGGTAATAGATTGTTTGAGTTCTTTCTGAAAATTACTTTGTTCATTGTATATTGAAAGGAATGATAATTATCAGTATAGTAAATAGAGGTGGAATGCTTGTCTACATCAAGGTACAAAAGCACATGGAGAACTAGGTGCTCATTAAATCTAGTATTTAGCACATATCAAGATCTTAGGAATTTTGAGCACTGCTGCCCAGAACCTGACAACATTGTATGTTATCCCAGGGTTGGTATTAGAAAGCAATAGGGTCAGGGGTGAAATGTAAAATTTGTTACTAACGGTTCTGTGGGCGTGGCTTGGTGGTGAGGTAATGTGACTGGGTAGGTGTGGCCAACTTTTTTTTTTTAACTTTTCAAAGCATTTTTTCTAATGCTTTGAAAAGCCTCTGCTGATTAGGAAACTCAGCTGGGATCGTCAGAGAGGCTTTGTTAAAAGTACCTGTCAGAGGTATTTTAATATCGTCAGAGACTTTTCAAAGCATTTTTTTTTTTACCACCTCTTCGGCCAAGAGGTTGCAGAAAAAAATGCTTTGAAAAGCCTCTGACTATCCCAGCTGAGCCGCGCATCAGACGCTTTTTTTTTTACTTTTAAAAGCATTTTTTCGTCCAAAGAGGTTGTAGAAAAATGCTTTTAAAAGTAAAAAAAAAAAAAAAAGCCTCTGATGATCTTGTGGCTCAACTGGGCATGGTGGGAGGGGGGGAGGGCGCAGGGATTTTTGCTACTGGTTCTCCCAACCACCTGCCGCCATTGCTACCGGATCGGGTGATCCAGTCCGAACCGAGAGCATTTCACCCCTGAATAGGGTTATATAGAATTGTCTTGTATTTATGTAGTACATGGTTCACACTAGTACTAATGGATGATGCAGGCTGATCAAGTTTCACTGGGCACTGCACCTTCGGCTCAGTCTTTGTAAACAGCAGCAGCTCATACCCAATATTTCCCAGTCGTACCACAAATAATTACAAAGATTACAATGATCTAATACATATTGATTTTACAGAAGGCAACGTCGAAAAGACACTATGCAGTCTAAAACCATCTCTATCCATTGGACCTGATGGTCTATGTGCCTACTTCTTAAAAAAGCTTTCCACTGCAATAGCAGAACCTCTAAGCATAATCTTTGAAAAACCTTTCAGGACCAGCTCCTTGCCCAACCAATGGTCACTAGCCACGGTCATCCCTTGCTTCAAAAAGGGAGATCCCAGCCTAGTTGAAAATTACACATCAATCTCTTTATGTTGTGTCACCTGCAAAGTCATGGAATCAATCATTAACCAATCCATTACCCTCCACCTAGAGACAAACAACCTACTCTCCAACAAACAATTTGGTTTCAGAAAAAAATTATCCTGTACAAGGCAGCGTTTTAGGACCAACACTCTTTACACTTTACATAAATGACCTTGCGATCATATTAAAAGCAACTGTGTTCGCTTTGCTAATGATGTAAAACTATTCAACACCACCGACAATGTTGCTATCCTTCAAAAAGACCTTGACTATGTGTCAGATTGGTCAAACAAGTGGCAACTTCAAATCTCAACCAACAAATGCTCTGTCTTACATATTGGCAAAAAAACAAACAAACATAAAATACAAACTAGATGGACATGACCTTTTAGATGACCCGCACTCTGTCAAGGACCTTGGAGTACTCATCTCTAAAGATCTAAGTGCCAGAGCTCACTGTAACAACATTGCCAAAAAGGCATTAAGAGTTGTTACCTAATCTTGCGTAGCTTCTTTTCTGGTAATATTGTACTACTAACTAGAGCATACAAAACCTTTGCTAGACCAAGTCTCGAATAAGCTCATCTGTCTGGAACCCGCACTGCATATCTGACATTAATACAATTGAGTCAGAGATATTTCACGAGAAGAGTCCTCCACTCCTCTGCTCGTAACAGAATACCTTATACTACCAGTCTTGAAATTTTGGGCTTAGACAACTTAGAACTACGCCACCTTCCGTCTGACCTAAGCATAGTACATAAAATTATCTGCTACAATGTCCTATTTGTCAATGAATACTTCAGCTTCAACCACAACAATACACAAGCACACAATAGATACAAATTTAAGATAAACTACTCCAAACTCGATTGCAGAAAATATGACTTCAGCAACAGAGTGGTCAATGCCTGGAATGCACTACCTGACTCTGTGGTTTCTTCCCCAAACCTCCAAAACTTAGAATGACTACTGTTGACCTCACCCCATTCCTACGAGGTCTGTAAGGGGCGTGCATAAGCGCACCAACATGCCTACCGTCCCTGTCCTAATGTCCCTTTTTATTCGTATCCATTTCATGCGTTAATAATCAATACATTTCATGTATTCATAATTATGTTTATACTTTTATCTGTAATTTTATATATGCTTGACAAAAATAAAGAAAGAAAATAAAATAAATAAAAATTCAGCGACCACTGAATTAAATGCTGATATCCTCTCAGGTTTCTCTTGGCCATCATTCATCCCTCTTTAGCCAACACAGGTGCTAAGAAGCAGGGAAGACGTACACTCCCGGCCTGTGAATCCCGTACCTATAAAAATAAGTGCCTTGTGAGTAAGCAGCCAGACCACGATCATGCAAACAAGCCTAGTACCTCATTATTGGCAGCTGCTGAGCAAGAAAAGCTTTAGCTATGCATGATTGACAAGGAAGAGAAAGCAAACTGGAAGCCACTTTGGCATCTAGCTGCACTTTGTGTATTCTTATTCTGGACTCCTGTTACATTTCCAACCTTGGCACATTCCTGACCAAGTCTCTGGGCTCCTCCTTGCCACTTTTCAAGACATGGAGTGTTTTGCGATTACAGATTGACTGATCCGGCTTAATGTCTTTCCAGCCTCCAGTAAGCTGTCATGCACACATGCACACTCTTTCTTCTGCTTCCCGCTGTGCTTCTGCCACCTTTCCCACCCATCTGCTGCTGTTTCTCCTGCTAAGTTTTCCTGATGCCTTCACAAGCCTTGCTTCAAATGCACTGGTCCAACCACCCATGTCAACACGCTCTTTGTGCCTCCCCTTATTTCCCTGTCTTGCTACGTTTTTTACCAAACCCCTTTCACAATATTTTCTATCCCAGTCTTGTCTCCAAGTTCCCACATTGTGTCCACATCTTACTTGCCAGTTGCATGGGCATTTACCTCCTTTGCTGAAGCCAGAACATGAAAACTATGATGATACAATGTTCTGCTGAGTTCTTATTGGCAAATAGTAGAATTTTACAACTATATACAGTAGGTACTATATAACATATTGGGGTCTATATCTGCCAATAAATAGTTTACATAAAATTATTCAGGATGATCTGAGCTGAAGTAATCTTTGAATATCACAGTCAAAATCACATCACAAGAAAACATGTCCTATCATGTCAACCTCTCCTGCTTTGTTTGGAAAGCTGGAGTGTTATATACATTCTCTTTAAAATTGTGGAAGGGGGAGCATTGAAATGGCCTCTGGTAAATGTCCAGCAATATTTAGAATAAGTAAGAGTCATAGACAGTCTATGAGAGAATGTCTCTGGAGAACTCTCGAGAACCAATAAATCCTTGTAACATGACTGAGGTCATTCTGAATTTCTGTATCATTAAGTCCACCGCTTAATGACCTTCTTAGCTTTTTCAATACAAGAATGCAACAGAAGTTCATGGGAAAGGCCACAGAACAGCAATTTCCTTGTGATGTTTTCCTACTAAGTAGATCTATACCTATCAGATGTTATTCGAGGAAGCAGCTCAGTTGGAGGTGGAATCAAATTAGGGTTTAGCCAAGTGAATTTTACTGCTTGTCAGAGTTTAGCTGCTGTTCTTAAAAATATAACTTCAAGACTCAGTTCTAGGTGTCCAGAGTAACCAATTTAAAAATTTGATTGCATTTATTTTAAAATATAAGGAGCTAAAGCTGGAAAAATGGTCCACATAAAAGCTATGTAACTGTTTTTGCAGGGAATAGCAGCTGAAATAAAATTTTCTCTTTGTGTGTGATAAAGTCTTAAAATTGTTCCTGTAGTCCTTTAAGTCAGAGGCAAAGTTAACTAGAGCTACTTTCTTTTAGAGGGCTAAAAAATGATTCTTGGACATTTAAAACACTTAACTTGTTTTACAGCCCAATTGTCTATTACCACCTGTGAAGTTCAGTGCTGTTGGAGAAGACTGTCACTTTGGGCTTTTCTTGTGATTTATAGCCAGTTGCTTTTCCTTGCTGTGATAGGCAAGGGGCTTAAGAGCTCTCTTGAGACCAACTTGAATTAGAACCAACTTGATTAAATACTTTTAATCAGAGATTGAAGATTCTTGTACCTTAAATTAACTGTTGCAAGGAGGGAAGTCTGACACCCGTTCCTCATATTGGGCTT
This sequence comes from Pantherophis guttatus, assembly GCF_059756535.1. Classification (NCBI taxonomy): domain Eukaryota; kingdom Metazoa; phylum Chordata; class Lepidosauria; order Squamata; family Colubridae; genus Pantherophis; species Pantherophis guttatus. Next base: position 43,534,591 of record NC_142068.1, read on the forward strand.
GCTGTGCATGGTCTGTGCTTATCAGAAAGAGGAAGAATGTTAATCTCTTATTCTTTTGTAGTCAGAAGGCTTTCATTTCTTTCTTGTGTTTCTATTTTCCATCTATTTGTTTATTTATGATAACCCCAACTGACACACAGGTGACTCCAGGCAGCTTACAACATTAAAAATCCACAACACAATCACCCTTCTTCCCACCCCCACCCCCACCCCCACCCCGCTCGCAATGGCAGCAGCAACACAATCAAATTAACCATGTGATTGGCTCCATCTCTATTCATGGTCCCCAGGCCCACTGACAAAACCACATATTCAGGCCAGGGGTGGTATTTGCTTACCTTCGCTACCAGTTTGCAAATGTGAGCATGCGTGCAAGTGTGCTTGCTTCGCTCACTTGTGCCAGGTCCGTGCATGTGTGGAGCCTTCCGCGCATGGGCAGAGTTTCAAAAACAGAACGTGATGACATCCGGGCAGATGGGCGGAGCCTCCCACAGCCGCCGCTAATGATTCGCCTGAACCGGATATAACTGGCTGAATACCACCACTGATTCAGGCCCTTTTGGAAAAGCAGTAAGGTAAGCAGGCAATTGTATCTTGCGGGAATGATGTTCCATAGAGAAGAGACAAGAAGGCAATGAAACTCTATCAATGACCAAAGGTAACAATTCTCCAATAGTCAAAGAGTCCTAATCCAGAGCCACTTCATTTTGCCAGGGATCAGTTTTAGGCTGTTGCTCCCCATCCATACCTCAACAGGCTCCAGGCACAGAGAAAGGATGGTTGCAGCATCATTTAATCCCTCACGAACAGAGATGTACAACTGACAGAGTCATCCTGATCTTATGCAGAAAGTGAGAGGTAGGGGGAACTCTATGCTTTCAGCATTTTCATTAGCAGCTCCCCAAGTTCAGCAGCTTCTCTTTGGGGTTTGAGTAGGGGGAATCAAGTGTTCTCATTTGGCAGGGACCTGCTTTATTTTTCCTCTTCCTCCTCCTAAACCAGTCCCTTCTTCTTCAGGCAGGTAGCTTGCTGACCTGTGTGAAGTCCTATCAGAAGCTTGAAGGACATTGCAGATGGAAATGTAGGCAGAGGCATCAATATACACTGACGCTTCTCAGTCTCTCCCTGTAGGGTAGTCCTTTCAATGAATCAGAATTTTATCCTGGCAGAAATCCGGATGTTCCGGATTTCTGTTCCTCCTACTCCAACCCCAGAAATATGGTAAATGCCAAGGACAAGGGGCACAAGGAATTGATGGGAATGAGGAAAGGCAATGAGGAAAAACTGGATACGACAAATGAAAAATGTCAGTATTAATTTGTGAAAATATAGGAAATAGTATCTAGACAGAAATAAAAAAGAAGGCACAACGTTGTTCAAACCATACAAGTGTAATGGAAAGAACTTTCCTAGTAATGAGGATCCTAAAACTTTTGTAGAGGTCCTTGGCATAGTCTAATTGTTTTTGGATGATGTGCTGTGTGGCTTGCAGTTCTGGAGAAACCAGGATGCCCGAGAAATGGGAAAAGATCAAGAGGCATTTAGCAGCAGATGTGAGTGTTGAATCTTGAAAAATATGTGGAATGGAAATTTTTGAGTAGAAGAATAAACTGAATTATTATAGGTCACGGGTGTCAAATTTGATCACGTCATGTGACATTGTGACGTATTGTGACATTTTTTGCCTTTGTGGAGCCTGGGTGGGCATGGCCTGCATTTGACGCATCCAGCCAACATGCCGCTAGTTTGACATTCCTTTTATAGGTAAACTCAGTCACAGGGAAAAATGCAGTTTGCTCATCTTATTGGAAGCTGACATAGAATGGAAGTATTGCTACAGGTGTTATTCATTCTTTCCATAATCCATTCGATTATGGTTGATAAAAGTGGTGTTTAAATTCCAAAAGTTGAAAATAAGATAGTGTCTTCCCAGACCCTGATGCTGTAAAATATGGTGAATATAGGCATCGGTATTTATTCAAGAATGGAGGGAAGGTGACATTAGGTGATAAAATTAACCAAATCAGAGAAAACATACTTTCCAAAATTTAAATACTTCTTTCACATACCTTTTTGTAAAAGACGGCTTGCACCAGGGGTGAAATCCAGCCGGTTCTATCTGGATTGGGCGAACTGGTAGCGGCAGCTGTGGGAGGTTCTGCCCACCCATGTGGACATCATGATGTCGCTTTTTTGTGACATTTAAAGCCTCTGTGCATGCGCAGAAGGCTTTGAGCATGTGCAGACAATGGTGTGCGTGACACTCTGCTTGTGTGCATATGGTGCGTGCAAATTGTCGAACTGGTAGGGAAGGTAAGTAAATTTCACCCCTGGCTTGTGCCCATATTTTATGTTAGCCTAATTGCATGTGGCCTTTGTTCACAAAATGGTTATGTTGAGTTTCAAGGTCCCCTTTTTGCATAGTTTTTGAGTTTAACAGTCTGAAATAACATACTCTATAAAAATATAATATATAGAAGAAGGAGGACAGGTACCTTTTTCTGTAAGTTGTCACCAACAAATTCTTTGAGACTAACTTAGTCAAAATACTGGGGGATGTGTGGTTATTATGGTTATTACTTGGAATCACATAATGGTGCAGTGGCCAGATTTTTGGCCTCCTCCCAAAGGTTTACAAGAACCAATTACTTGACCAGTTGGTTGACAGTCTCACCTTGGAGAGTTGACTCCATGGGTCTGATTTCTTGCAATCGGTGCATATGATAACAGGAATTGCAGTGATGTCTTCACTGTCTCAGTAAAAGTAAATACAGTAGTATTTAAAATTTCTCATACCTGCATGGGATGCATCAAATGGTACTCAGAGAAGCCAGGGTTCCACTTGCTCATGCTTCTGTCCTGATCATTTATGAGGGAACACTTGGTTCAACAGGCAGAAATGAGTACTATGGTAGGAGTTCAGCACTGACAATTTTTATTTTATGGTGCAGGAAGATTGGAGAAGAGAGAGATTCTTCTGGTTCTAGTATATATGGACATCTTTCTCAAAGCTTTTAGACCCAGTTGAGATAAGAACAGCCTGCCTTGATCTGTGAGCCCAGATTAAAATTCTTTACTCAAGAAGGTTAAAAACTTCAGCTATTAAAATCGGCAATTTTTATTTTTTTGAATATGTAACTGTTAATTTTACTGGTCTTATTCATTTTGTGCGACAATGTATAACTGAACATTACTAGATATTGTTATTTTTTTAGATCACTTCCACCACTGCCATAGCATGGTATTATTGGAACTATATAGCTACTTGAGAACTCATAAGAACTGATGGGGAAGGTACATGCTTCAACTACAATTAGCAAAGGAGGCTTTCAGAGAGATAAGGTAGTTATTTATTGATTTATTAGAATTTGTCATGCTAAAGAGCAAATAAAATGGCAGGGTGTATGCCTCACCTAAAGCTGAAAGGAGTATATGTAGAAAAACCCAAGAAAAAGCATTGCAGAGAAATGGTTGCACGTGTCTTATGGCAGCAGATGTTCCCAGCAGATGTAAATGGTAGCAACTCAGACAAAAAAAAACCCCTTGAACAATGCTTGGCGGGCCTCCACTTCAGATTCTGTAGCCATACAAAAGCTTCAGCGGGAGAAATTTACAACTGTCCATTTGGTGGGATGCAAAGCACAATGTGCTTCTAAATGCAGTGTTTACTTGTTTTTTTTCGTTTCCTTTGTAGAAAATGAAAGGCATTCAGATGGAAAGCAGACATGTTGTCCTTTGTACATTTCTGACAGGAGAACATGCCTATGGAAGAAGAAAAATAAAATTAAAAGTGCAGGTTCAAAGGCATCATTTCTTGTTTTAGAAATGGGGACAATGATATGAAAAATGCTGAACATCCATTTCTAAAAAGGAGACAACATAAACCTTTGGAAGGATTTAACTTTTCTCGTAGCTCCTACTTCAAACTTTGCTTTCCTATATGATGCATTATGATGCATTTGTAATTCTCATTTGTGCAGTGTCTTATATTGAAACATGTTTAAAAAATTAATCTGGTTTAAAAATACAGTTGGCATTTTGTAGTCATTTTCAAATATTTTTGGAATAGAAAGACAAGAAATCTGCCTTTCATAAAGATGCTATTCAGCTTGTCTTTTTGATGTTGGTTGGATTTGCCTATTATGCCAAGTAATGGTTTGTTTGAGTATAGTTTACTGAATAAACCATAATTGGTTGACTTTTTAATGTGCTAAACTCAAGCTAAATAGACTCAATCACTGTCTTCCCAGAGTATGTTCAGAGTATGTTCAGGCGCCCTGAGTCTTCGGAGAAGGGTGGCATACAAATTGAATTAATAAATAATAATAAATTGAATTAATAAATTTATTAAAATATACCTAGACTTCCACGATAACAATGGTGAACTGAAGATGGCTCCGCTTTCAGTGAAGCTGACAATCATAGAAGAATGGGCAGCTGGCAAATGGATGGGAGCCTCCAAATTCCTCTTTGGATGAAGGAAAAGACCACAAGTGCTCTACACAAAGGCGCCTCTCAAGGCGATTGTAAAACATTGATATCTGGCAGGTTTTAAAGATCTGGGACAGTCAGCTTTGCCCAAGCTGTCCTTTGGAGCCTTCAAATGGACATTGAATTCCTCCCTTGATTACTTTAGGAAATTGCTTGTTAATTGCTTTTTAGATACTAAGAACCTTCAGAATCAGATGTTTCCTCATGCCAAATAATTTTTCTTCAATCCACAGTGAAAGAAATTTCATGTAATTTAAGAATTTAAAATTGTATTCTGAAATATACTGCAGAAGACTGATTGGAACATTGATTTCTCAAAATTATAAATGGACTAAGAGGGCAGATGAATTGGAAATAATATTTTGATTATTTATAATTAAACTCCTAGTAAATATATATACAAATATTTCAAATCTAAGTGTAATAAATCTTTTTATGGGAAAATGTTGTGGATTAGAGAAAAATATGAAAAAAGACTTTGAAGGATGGACACTAGAAACAACTTGAAACAATAAAGATTTTAATTAAAGGAGAAAAGACTATCTACCATAACACATAATTGGAAAAACATTTCAACTTTGGAAGAAGATATTTGGGAACAATACACTCGGAAATCTCTTAAGATTGTCTTCTACTATAAAACCCATAAAAATGGGTTTAAAAGAGGAGATAGAAGAGGATACAAGTGAGAATCAGACTGGTTTTGATTTGGATTTAAAAACGAAAAATGATGTAACACTGAATCTACAGATGAAACTGGTTGATGTCTTAATATCTAAAAGTGACACACAAATAATACATCAGAAGAATGACTTGGACAACTTTCTTATTCTGGAGTTACAAAAGTGATGTAATGTAGTCATGATGGACTTTCTGAGCAAAAACAAAAAGGAGATGAAAAGAAATCAGCAGTTAGGACACTAAGGCATAAATATCAAGATTTTTAAAACTAAAACGAATAAATATAAAGTTGGTTTATGTGATCAAGGCTAATAGGTATATTTTTTCTAGTAGCTCTTAATGGATATTTTTTCACCAGGTCTACATGACAAGACTTTAAATATTTGTTTGTAGATAGGGTATGGAAAGAATGGATTTTTTTTTTTTTACATTTTCAGAGAAAATAATGTTATGGTGTTGAAAATAAAGGAAAGGATTACAAAATGGGCTTATTTCATTAAGGTTAAAATATAGAATGAAATAAGATTAAAATTATTTCACATAGGAGTTGAATTTGTGAAGGAGTTTCTAAGAGAAGACAAAGAGAAAATAATAAGAAATTAACGTCTGGGATACTATTTGAAGGGATTAAAGATAAAGATTCTTAATATGTTGTTTCCGATAGCTTTTAATGGATTTTTTTTTACTAGTTCTGAATGATGAGCCTTTAAAGCTTCATCATTCAGATCTTTGTTTTATAAATAAGAGATAAGATATGGGAAGAAAGAGATTTCTCACTGTAATTTTGGAGAACATGATAAGTTAATTGTTCTAAAGGTAAGGAAACGAGTATGTAACTGATCTATTTGATTACAGTCAATATATATATGTTATTTCTGGTAAGGAATTTTTGCTGATTAGAACTAAATGACAAAGCTTTATAATTTGTTTACAGATAAGAGATGAGATATGGAAAGATCCTTTGCAGAAGTGTGAGACAAGCTGATGACAAGTCTACTTGCCTTGATGAAGGGGGAAGTAATTTCTTTATATTTCTTTTTTATTTTTCTCAGCAGTTTTAATCTTTTATTTTTACTTTTTTCTTAGTTTGTATTAGTTTTTATCTTTGTATTTTTAAACTTTAATAGAATGTATTATATAAAAAGATGTACTAAAACATACCTGACTTCTTGCTTCAATATAATATATGGATCTCTCCAATTCATGGAGCAGATGAAGTATTGGTATGAGAGCCAAGAATGAGTGCTAGTGCGGGCCTCAGAGATGACTTACACCTACATTCTACAATGTAATGACTCATTGTATTTGATCTTAATGCTGATTAAACATGGACATTATAGTTGACAGCTTTTTCTACGGTGGTGGTGGGGAGCGGGTTGATCATTGACTCAGCACCAAACTGGCACGTACGCATAATGAACTTGTCTACAGTTCTGTACTTTATGCTTATGTTTTATGCTTTATATTTATGCTTATTCGAATCTTGATATTGGTATACGTGCTGATTTGTTTTTCCTCTGACCTCATTGTACTTCCCAGAGCGAGCTCAAGGAGCATAATTCTTTCCTCTTAGGCATACTAATTCAGTGACAGTATTAAATGGGGACTTTTGGCAAAATAAACTAGGTTCTGAAAAGAAAAACTCAGTAAAAATGTTAAGATGACATACTGTAAAGATACATTATTTATAAGCCTGATTATCTTGCTATCAGATAGGCCTCTACAAAAATATCAAAAGCAGTTTACATGATTAAATAGCAAAATTCTGCTTAAGACAGCTTGTGGTTTTAACAAGTAGATTAATAACTCATGTGATCCATCAGTTTGACAAGAATCCTGTAAATTAAAAAAGTTTTAAGATAAGGTCTGCCCTTGAAGATGGCCCAGAAACTTCAGTTACTATCAAATACTGTAGCAATAGGAGTAAATAGAACAGGTTGTTAGGAACCTATTACTCTAATATCATTTTTACACTAACTTCCTAGCTCCAAAATTCCAGTCCCAATTCAAATGTTTGGGTATTAATCTAAAACACATCATTTTCTGGTGCCATTTGAAGGTAATTTTTGGAGGTCTTTCTCTGGGTGCTCTCTTACATTACATTGATACAATGACCAGCTTTCTTGGAATGAGTTTTTCCTCAAAGGTAGTCGACCCACCTACTTTCTGATCTTTCAGATGTCATACGAAGATTGGGATTCTCTTTTTTTAAATAAATTAATATGATTCTCTCTCTGTATGTATATATATGTGTGTGTGTATGTGTGTGTGTGTAGGTGTTTCATTCATTACGAAGTGAATCATTTCCCTTCTTTTTGCCCCTTTTGCCCTTTTTCTTTTTGAGAGAATGAGGGGAAAAATGATGTGGGCAGCAATTGAAAGCAATTGAATGGAATAGTTTTTATTGTCATTTCCCTGTACACATAATGGCACACATTAAAATGAAATTCTGATGCACTGTTCTCAAAAGAAAATATGCCACTCACCAAACAATGCCAACATCCCAAGGATAATGATACTAATAACAATAATCTAATAATAGCAGCAGCATCCAAAAATGCCAAATTATACAAGGTAACACCAAGATACACACGCACACACATATGTATATATGTATACAACTTGCTGCATTCACGCCCCCCCCCCCAGTGGGATTGGTTGGGTTGGGTAAACATGGTGTGGTATGTAGGAGTGAGACCATTCTACAATACATAAATGTGTTTAAGAAAAAAATTAAAATAATTCTTGAGTGACATTCAATTTGATTCTCTCCAGCTTGATTCCTTCCAGATGAATTCAACTTTAATTTCCATAATCCCCAACCATAAGGTAACAAAGTAGACAACAGTGGCTTGTGTAAGCATACCTTATTATGTTTGGCAGGGCAAAACAAATGTTTTGACTAACCTAGACAGGTCAGAGCGAACCAATGAGCTCTCTAAGTAAAAAGAGACCATTTAATTTGCAAACCTGAACAGACCAATGGCTATATAGGAAACAAGATACATTAAAATGGCACAGTTTCATAATGCAAACCTAGACACATTGTCAAATTTTATTTATTAAGTTATACTTTTTAATTTTAAAACTAAATGTTTCAGATATCAAATGCATGCAGCTTCCATGCTTCCTCAATCTTCTGTCAAAGTGAATCAGCAAAAAGGCCTTTTCGAGGCTTTTTCTTCGCCTACATATGATTCTTTAAAGTTCTTTTTCACTCAGCCAGTGTTGGAAATGATTCCACAAAGAGGATACCTTCAAACAGAGGGCTGTCCTTTGACAATTCTTTACATCAAGGACTGTCTTTGATAAAATGGTACACCTGTCTTCCAGCTTTAACAATTCCTTAAGTAATATTTGCTCCACTTAGTGTCTATCCTGGGATAAACTGAGCCTGTTATTCGTTCATTCTTAGCTGTTTCCCAGTTTCAATAAACTGCTCAGAGATCAAACAACATCTATGAGCCCACAGCAATTTTGTTCAGGCTAGACAAGTTTCAGTAGCTGCTGAAAAAAAAAATGCTCGGGAGGGCACCCTCCTTCTTGCAGAGATAACAGAGTTACTATAGTTATATCCAAGACATCACTACAAATTCTAAGGCTAAAGAACTATCACGTAGACCAGGCCATCAGGATGTCAACTCTGTAGAGAAACCATGACATTTCCTTGGACGTAATCATGATTATCTCTATAATCCCTTTGTGAAGCAATTATCTAGTGTCAGCCTAAGACATTTAACTGCCTAAAGTGAAGCTTAAATGGCATTGTGCGCACACTCAACATTTCAAACATGTCTACTCGCACCAATCAGGCACTTATTCCTGCTTATAGGTAACCTCTCTTCTACTGTTATCTGGAAAAGGTTGCTCTACTTTACAGTACCAATACCACTGTAAAGTACCCAGGTTCTGTTATTCAGCACAGTGAGAACAGAAAAGGAGACAACAGAATTGCTGTCATTAGATACTTTTCTGTAACTGAGCCCTGGGAATTATGTATATCAAAAGCTAATTTGTTTCCAGACATATAGAACAAAAGTTCGCTTCTTGTATCAGTGAAACAGATATAGCAAATCCTCCATCAACATTTGGGAGTCTAGATCATGCATTTGACAAGTGCAATGTATCACAGAAGATATTTAAAGAAACTGACCAAAAACTATTCTGCAGAAAGAGGTACCGTTATTTATAAATATCACTTCAGAATCCATTAATATAAAACACATGCTTGAACTAAGAATAAATCATTTACCCTGGACACTGAGTAAATGTTTATCCTTCATTTTCTGCTTCATCTAAAAGCATCACAATTTGCTTGTACAACTAAGAGAAACAATGAAATGATCAGGAGCAGGCAAGCTTTTTGATTAATGAGCATCATCACATTATGTCATGGCATGAATCTCAATATTAAAAATTAATGAAAATGTAAAATTAAACATTTTGTAAGATCATCAACATCATCTGACAACATGGAGATCTGCAAGACTTGGTGGTTTATTTACTTCTTTAAAACCTGGTATTGGCTTCTTTTTAACTCTTGACTGACTACTTCCATAGCATTCTGCAAAATTACATTAAATTTATTGGATGCTGCAGTTGGAGTTTGGTCAAATTAAACTAAGGATGAAACATAATTGTAACATTAAAAATGATCTTTCCCAGTGTCATAAGAAAAATGAAAAAAAAGGAAGCCCATGAAATTATATCCAAGCATCTATAAGAAGACTATAGCACCCTTTCTCCCTCATTATTATATGCTCAAACATAACTGTTTAGCCTTTTCTAATATCATGACTCCAGTTGCTTTTAATTTCATGTTCCATAATATTTTTGAGAGTTAAATTTGATGAGGGTATGTAGCACAACTGGAGGCCTAAAACTGAAGCTGGAAAAACCACTATTAGGCAGACTTACTCATGATTGAAGCGATGCACCCACAGATCTATAGGTTTATATCAGGGTGAAATCCAGCAGGTTCTGACAGGTTCTGGAGAACTGGCAAGAGAAATTTTGAGTAGTTCGGAGAACTGGAAAATGCCACTTCTGGCTGGCCCCAGAGAGGGGTGGAAATGGAGATTTTGCAGTATCCTTCCCCCAGGAGTTGGGAGGGAATGGGATTTTGCAGTATCCTTCCCCTGCCACACCCACCAAGCCATGCCCAGAGAACCAGTAGGGAAAAAATTTAGATTTCACCCCTGGTTTATATGCTCTCTAGTTTCTCTCATGGAACATTTGAATTGGTTAAGCTGTGACATTACTTCCTTCTGGTAGGATATGAACTCTGAGCGGGTTATCAATTTACAAGGGGAATAAATGTTCTTTCTCAATATATTTTGGAAAATTTCTCATTAACTCAATGTAACATAGTAGCGAAGCTATTATCTCTCTGCCAGGCAGTGCAGATGGATGGAGCATGTATAAAGCAAGCTTATATGGATCAATAATAGCGGAGAGAAATGCAATAGTCTAGAGGATCCTTAAGAAGGAGAAGGACAAGGTAGCGGAAAGAATGTTAGGCCACATCCTAAGTAATCTCTATGGGAATTTAAATGCTATATTAGTTATGCATTTACAGCACACTGTATATTTATGCTAAATGCATGCAAGATATTTCAGCTTACACTATTGTCTCAGCAGGGAAAGTAAGAAACTGTAATAAAATACATTGTGTAGTTTCCCACAAAGAAATAAACATCTTTATTTTGAAATTATGGATTATGATGAGGAGTAAACTAGAGATGTGTGATAGAATGACTGACAGACCCTGGAGAACTAGAGCTGGAAAAAGAGACACCACAGACAAAAGTGAGCATATCCACTTTAATTATGCTAAGTATGAATTAAGTGAGAGAATTGCTTCGATAAGACCTCTTTCCAGAAATCAGAGTGGTTCCTGTTTCATGAATGATTAGTCTTGCAGGGCTTGACATAATGTTTGGAATCAGGCGGTGGTAATTAGGAAGGGAATAACTCACCAGCAAAATTTAGTGATTAGGTTTACCCAACATAAATTTCTCTCTGTACAAAGCAATCTATACAAGACAAGTTAGCAAGAAAACGTAGAGAGAAGACATGAAGATGTTCCATATCCAAAGATTATGTACCATATATCTAACAATAAACATCTAGGCAACTAGATGGCAACAATGAATTTGGGTTTTCTGTACGGCTGGAGCTACCTAATGGTTATCTAGATTTCTGCAGCCCTAACAGAAAGGAATCATAGCTCTGTCATAACATATACAAGTAGTCCTCGACTTACAACAGTTCATTTAGTGACTGTTCAAAGTTATAACATCACTGAAAAAAAAAGACATGACTATTTTTCACGCTTATGGCCATTGCAGCATTCCCATGGTCACATAGTCAGACAATTGGCAACTGACATTAATGATGGCTCTAGTATCCTGGGATCATGTGATCACCTTTTGCGACCTTCTGACAAGCAAAGTCAATGGGAAAACCAGATTAATTTAACAACCATGTTATTAACTTAACAACTGCAATGATTCACTTGACAGCTGTGGCAAGAAAGGTTGTAAAAAAGGGGCAAAATTCACTTCACAAATGTCTCTCCTAGCAACATAAATTTGCAGCTCAATTGTGGTTGTAAGTACTTTGCAAGCAAAATTCACTAATTCAGTTCAATTCTTGGAAAACCCATTAAAATAAATCTAAAATGAACAAGGAAACAATAACAACATTTTGGTTGATTCCCAAAAATGAAATAGGTTTGAATTTGGTTAGCGCTTAGAAGATTATCAGGAAAAACCAGATCTGAGGTTAGGTTGGGAAATTAGAAAAAGAAAGAAGGGAAAATCTCAAGAGAAGGCAATAGCAAATCACTTTTTATTAGCTGTCAAAAACCTCCATAAGTAGACATTCTCTTTCAGCATGTCGTCAGCATCCAGTTTTTCTGGTTTTGTTGGGAGCATGAGATCCATAAATGAGTTTGATTAATAAATACAATGACCAAGGAAAGTATCAAGAGATAACCATGATGAAGGTTATCTGTTATCTGCAGGAATAGATAAGGAAGGAAAAATGACAATTTAATTCTGGGAAAGGGAAAGCATGAGGAAGAAATTCAAAATAATCCTGCCTTGACTGTGTTTGGTAGGGGAGCAGAGGCCTATTCACTACATCCTACAAAAATAGGGTAGCATTCTTCTGATCATTGTCTGTTTCTTGACTTTGCCTACCTTCAAGGGTTGACAAAAAGAGATTTCTCAGTTGTAGCAGCCTCTCCACGGGGGTATAACTGATGCAACTGTTTGAGAGGCAGAACAAAATCTTTTTCTGTGTCCAGGAATTTGAACTGGTTGGTTTTAACTCTGTTTTATTTGTTGCCTTAAATCTTTTATGATGATTATACAGTTTAACGTTTTATTGTATTTTGTGTTATTTTGAATTATAATTATGCACCATTGTACTATTTGTCAGAATAACAATAAATTAAAATGTATTGATACAAGATAAATAAAATTAGTACTTCCTAATGATCTACAAATAAAGGACAAGAGCATTGAGTGGGCTTAATTTTTCTTAGTTTTCTATGATAGTAAATTGATTAAAAGACAAACAGCTTCAATGGATTTATACATAATGCATCTTACATGCTGGCTTGCCTTTGAGCTCATGGGGTCAGAAATAATTACATAAAAGCCTCTGTTGGGGATTGGATAAGAACAGTGCAACCAGTAAATTCTGGATTTTTGAGCAGCCTTCAGTAAAGTTTCTTATGGTGTACAGCATTTTTAGATGGCTTAGTTGGACTAGTGTTTGCTGCAATAGTGATTCTTACTCTTTTTGAAGGAATAAGTCCAGAAAACAATAGAATAGGACTTAATTCTCCTTCTTGAGTTCTCTAGCCCCTCATGTTTTTAATTATCTACAATACCAGGAAAAAGTCCATAGATCTGAGTTAAAAGGTCCATTATGTGGAACACAATGATTTAGAGGCAGTTTTGGGGTGGATGAAGGTGAAGAAAATGATGCCTAATCCAGATAGAAATGCTGGATACTTTTTGTACAACACAAGAAACTACCCAAGCACATTTTACAGAATATGTTAACTGATCAAATCATGGCTCACTTAACCACAAGCAAGCAAAGGCAGTCAAATTTTGGTGACACTGAAATTTGGTGAAATTATGAAACCAGAATGTGATGGGTTTTCTCTGGTATTCAGAAACCAAATACACAGCTTGGAGGATGAGCACAATTTAACATGTAATGCTCTAATCTATTTTAAAAGCATTGATCTGAGTTCCATAAACTGGAGTTTTATGCTATTATTATGTATACATTTTATACTGTTGCTCTTTAATGTACTTAGAAATCCTGTTTTGAAATGAGGTTAACAAATAATTTTAAATAAAGAAATGACATCAGGGTCTTGAGATCATTGCAGGATAGTGTAGCTCTGTTTGTGGCCTCCCATGGACACTTGGCTGGACAGCGCAAGGAACAGGATGTTGAATTAGATAGCAAGGATCTGGTCCAGCAGAGTTCTTATTATGTTCCATAACAAAGGAGGCTAGAATATCTTTAGGGCTCTTGTAATCCAAACACTGGTTGCATCAAAGGTGAGATATCTGCAATTTGATAGTTCTCTCTAAGCTGCCTTGGAACAAAAGTTGCTCGCCCTAAGCCTTCCATCTGGCAGACAGAGTTCTTTCTTTTTCTCAGTAGCACAACACACACCAAACAGAATAATTTTCTTGTCTTTGAACAAAGCTTGAAAAGGGAGCCCAAAAGTGTTTCTGAAAAGCAGGAGAGCAAAAGATAATTGACTGCTGCAATTATTAGCTGTGAAAAGGGTTAGCAGTTAGAAGATCTGAATGGACTCCATTGATTAGCCCAGAGACAAAGACTGGAATGCAGCTTCAGTAAGTCGAAAGAAGGCCCCTAGTCCATAGTTTCAAAGTACTGAAGCAGGCAGGGAGAGGTGCTCAGGGCTCTTCATGCTGAAGCCTCACATGACTTTTTTGAGAAAATGGAAAACCTACATTGAGAAGCTAGTGTTTGAATGGCCTCTTTAATGAAAGTAGCAAAAACTGCCTGGAATTAAATAGATTCAATATGAATCAAGAAAGGAGGGAAGACATTCTGGTGAAATTCTACTTTAATTATTCTTCTGCACCACAGAATGACAGAGCACATTTGGAGAGATTATCTAAGCAGACAAAAATGAAAAACGTATCTCTTGATTGCATCCGTTTTGTATCTTGCGCTCTATTTCCTGGGACTCTTGCCAATATTCCCTTCTCCTCCTTTTCTTCTGTTTAACGGATAAATCAACAAAAAAAAATCCATCTAAATTTGAAAGTCTATGACTACCACTACTTACTCTCAGTGGAGTGGAATGCCTAAATGCATTGCCATTTTGCAGTCCACAGGATAGTGCCATTTGAGAAATCCTCTTTGCTGGCTTTAAAGCCCTTTGTGTAAACTCTGAAAAGAAGAAGAAACTCACAGCAACACTCCAAGTGAATCATCTGTTAAAATTGCCTTAAAGGAACCACAACTATGATCTCCTAATAAATTGAACTGTTTTATTCTATTAACTGATTGGATGAAGATTATTTTTCAGCATATATATATTTGGAAAAGAGGCTCTTATAGAATATGAGGAGCTTTCCTGGTCAATCATAAAATTGTTAGTGGTTTGGTGAGACTTTGCGACTGCCAAAATAGAGCTTACATTAACAAGGACTTTTATAACTTTTAAAAATCATAAAGTTATTCTGATAATATGCTTTTAAAGATTCTGCCAAATTCAAGATACATATCAGGAACAAAATCAGCTTTGAGACATGAGAAATGCATTTGGAAGGATCCCTGTAAGCTACAAATTGCATGGACTTTATTTTGGCACCCCTTATTTTCATATCCATCAAAGATTACCATCTCCTTTTGTTGAGGCGGATGCACTTTCTTTTCCTGCTAAGATAGTGAAATTGTTTCTGAAATCTTGTTGGCATTTGGTTTTAGTTTAGTTAGTTTAATTTTAGTACAGGAGACTGTGTAATTTAACTCTCTGTGCAAGGATCAAGGATTCTATGTCATGTGAAGTCCAGCTCATCATCATTTCTACAATGTAATTTTCCTCTCTTTTCTTTGGAAAAACAAATAGTAATACTGAATCCCGACACACTAGTATACTCGTTGTTTTGTTTAATTCTATTCTAGGATGTATATTGTGCTGCTTCTATGTCTTTACTTGGACAACTTGTTTTGCGTATATTGTAAGTCAGGGCTGTCAAACTCGTAGCATCACGACAGCATCATGTGACATATCGGGACTTCCCCCCCCTTTGCTAAACCAGGCATGGGCGTGGCCAGTATGTGACACATCTGGCAGGTGTGAGTTTGACAGCCCTGCTGTAAATTGGGGGGGGGGGAGCTCAACCAATCTCATTGTACATATGTTGTGCACTGGCAATAAAGATTTGAAATTGAATTGTCTTCATGACTGCTTTATAGAGTATATTTAGCATTCTTCTATTAAGAGGCATTCTTCAATTCCTTTCCAACAATGTTTTATTCTTTACACATTATTTTATTTTGGAATACACAGAATTGTCTTCTCTTCCTTAATGCCTTGGGCCTTTTGGCCTTGTTCACTTTCCTTTTTTATTTATATTGTATGCAGTATGTAAGGTCTCAGGCTTTCTCCCAAATTTATTGTGCTCTCTGGCCACATATCTTTGCTATTTTGGAACACTTTATATTTCTCTTTCAGAAGGCAAATGAAAACATATTTTGAAAAAAATCATCTAAAGATATTTTTGTCATTTTTTCCACGGTTGATAATTTTAGGTTGCATTTGTTTTAATAGTCAGAACATTTGATTCAAATTCCAAGACTAAGCATACAAATAGAGTTAAATTGTTCTTTGTGTACTTTGAAATGTATTCAATATTTCTGTGGCCTGTTAGGGGCTTTGTAAATCATATATTTGTCTGGAAAATGATCCAGATTGTTTTTTTAAAAATGTAAAGTTTTAGTAGTTTTATAGGTTTTGTTATAAATCAGTTTTGAATTGATTCCCCAACTATTTTTGTAGCAATACTGAATTTTCATTTAGAAGATTCATTTGTTACAAATCCCTGGCTTGTGACTTTCTTTTGTTTTGTGCCAGTTTGCCAGCTTAATGACTCATCCCTGTGGAATTAGCTTTTCTCCCTCTCTCTTTCTGGGCATACACTTTTCAGACAAATTGGTCCTGCTAGAGCCATGATGGTGTACCTATGGCAAGCATGCCAGAAGTGGCACACAGAGCCATCTCTCTGAGCATGCCAGCTGTTACCCATTGATTTTCCAATATCCAGCGCGCTGGCCAGCTGGTCTTCGTGTGTGCGGGAGCACCAGAAACCAGAAGAACAGCTCCCTGGCGTGCATGTGCGCACCGGGAAACTGAGCTTTTGGTTTCCAGCGTGCACATGAGTGCTGGCCAGCTGGTCTTCATGTGCAGATGCATGCCAGAAACCGGAAGACCAAGTGACTGGTGCACATGCACGAGTCAGAAACCAGAAGCTCACCTTCCCAGTGCATGCATGCACACCGAGGAGCTGCTCTTCCGGTTTCTGGTGCTTCCCCGGGGACACCCTCCCGTTTCAGAAATCGGTGCTGAAAAGATTCTCCAACATTGTGCTAGAGAAACAGTCTTCCTTTAAAAAAAAAAGTCTCTGAAGCTATGAGTCTCAGTTTGAAATCCTTTTTCTGCTTTCCTTTCTGAAATTGAACATCAGCATACAGTACATCTTAAATTTGGAAGAAAGTTACAATTCCTTAGCTAGTCTATGTAATGTATTTTTACATCTTGTTGCTCTACCTATGAAGAATCTCATATATATTGATAAATCATACAACTCATGGTTAGTTATTGTATCTTATCTAATTTGCATCTCTTGCAGACCTACTAGCACGCCCCCAAAACTCCTTTTTATAATTTTTATACTTTTAAATCTTTCTTGCAAGTGGGTCTATAACCAGAGATGTATTTTATGTCACAGAGCATGCATGCATACATTAATAAAAATAACACAGCTATTCACAGAATTTCCGAAAGCTGTTGCTTACAGTATTAAAAAAAAAACAGATTAAAAATTACATTTTGATAACTTAAATACCCGATTTAAATGGATTCTAAATAAAAGTATGAAGGATCACATGCAACATGGCACAGGAAAAATATCTTATTGGGGGGGAAAGAGAGAAATTGTAGAAATAATGATGGCTCTGAGATTCTCTTGTTCAAATAGCTAGAAGCAGGTTAGCAGAGCTACCACTCACCTATAATGCACCTTTGTGTTTTTTTCGTTGCCCCAAGCAAAATAAGAAGAATCAACACAGCTTGTATTTGTTAAGCTGAGCGTTCTGCAGCTAGAACGCTCTAGCGCAATGTTGGCGAAACTTTTTGGCTCCAAGTGCTGAAACGGGAGCGCACGCACACCAGAAACCAGAAGAGCAGCTGCCTGGTGTGCATGCATGCACCAGGAAGATGATCTTCTGGTTTTGGTGCATGCATGTGCACCGGCCATCAGGTCTTCTGGTTTCTGGTGCACATGAGTGCATGAAGACCAGCTTGTTGGTGCACATGTGTGTGCCGGAAACCGGAAGATAATCTTCCTGGCACGCGTATGCACACCAGGCAGCTTCTCTTTCTGGTGCTCCCATGCACATGAAGACAATTGGCCGGTGTGCCGGAACCCGGAAGAGCAATGGATGATGGCTCTGTGTGCCACCTCTGGCATGGGTGCCATAAGTTTGCC
This sequence comes from Pantherophis guttatus, assembly GCF_059756535.1. Classification (NCBI taxonomy): domain Eukaryota; kingdom Metazoa; phylum Chordata; class Lepidosauria; order Squamata; family Colubridae; genus Pantherophis; species Pantherophis guttatus. The sequence goes on from NC_142068.1 coordinate 43,552,545, forward strand.
ATCACTGCTCTAGAGGCACTAGAAAATGTTATTGGTGCTGATAGTTTCAGATTGTGCACTATATATGGTTTCTCTGAATTGATATATGGCAGTCATTTTGGAAGAAATGAGATCTGATATAAGTGAGCACATCTGATTTGTGTTAGAAATGAAATATGGATTTTTAAAACTTGGCAAACAGACACACCTGTGCCATCTTTATACCTGCTTGTGGCAGCCCTGCAGTGTCAAAGGAACTGAAAGAAGGGAATTCCTACAGAAACTCTGATCACATTGAGAAGGTTCAAGTGGTGCATGCAGGAGGAGATCATCCAATGCTTCATCATCAAAAAGGCCATCAAAAAGAGGCGTGTTGCTACGGAGGTGAAGAGCACAGCACACAACATCATGGGCTGTCCCCTGATATCACTAGATGACATCGCTAGGGCTCACTGCCTTAGAAGAGTGAGGAAAATTCTCAGGGATGACTCAAATCTTGGTCAGCGCTTCTTTATTCTCCTGCTGTCGGGAAGTTTGGTGGTTTAGGGGTGGAGAATTGTGGTGGGTGGGAGTGTGTTTGGGGATTGTTATGTGTGTTGGACCTGGTCTTTGGGTGTTAAGTGAATTTCGTTGTATGGGTATACTGTGTATACACGTACAATGACAATAAAGTTATTTATTTATTAGAAGCATAGGCAGCCGCACAAATAGGTTAAGGAACAATTTTATCTGAGGGCTGTCAGGCTGCTGAATGGAAAATAACTTTACAACAACATAGTACGATTGACTTGCACGATGTGCAATAAGTTCACATGGTGCAGTAGGATTGTGTATTTGTTATAAGATTCACTGGGTTAGGGATTTTTCTTTTCTTTTACTGTGAATTGTATTGGGTTGGGGGGCGTGCACGAAGGGAGACTCAGCCAATCTCAATCTCTGCTGGACAATAAAGGTTTGAAATAGAAAAATAGACTTCTGCCCAGCTCTCCAAACATCCTGCTCTTAAAAGACAGAGGAAGAGTAGCAAGTTATTTTTTTTTTAATATACACGAAGGAATCCTACTAGTTTGAAAACTAAGTGTGAAAGGCACAATTATAACTTGGAAAGTGTTAGGCCTAGCAAGTTCAGATAAGATTAACTTTATGAGGCATAGCTGTATAAAACTATCAGGTTCTCAGTTTGCCACCATTTGAATCTTTATTGATCTGCTCCAAGCTTTTCCAGTTTTTGATACTGTAGGTTATTCCATTTCTGATTGCACACAAATAAATCCCCTGCTTCATGAACACTATAACTCTGGTGTTAGAGAGATAAGGCAAACTCCATTTTATTTATTTTTCCATGCCTTAAGCATTGCACATACAGCTTCTTTTTTCAGAGTCCTTATACTATGGTCATTTTCCAACAATGACCTTTTATCACACCTAGTGCTAGTGTCAGTTATGTGGATGACTTTGTCCCGCTTTCCACCATCTTCCTCAAAGGACAGAGGAATTCATACTTAGAAATTAATTCTGCATCTTTCAAGCCTTTAGTCAATGAAAGGTTCATGTACAACAGAATTAGGACTGGAAGATGCAGATTAAATAAGATGTGTTAAGATGTGTGATTAGTAGATAATAGATGTGATCAGTGGTGGGGAAATATGTTATTTGTGGGTTAATAATTGGTTCATCAGTTACTTTATTTCAATTCTTTTCTTGAATCTATCAGGATCATGGGTCTGGAACTGTAGAGCCATATTGTTAAGTCCTCACTATTACGACCTCCGCTGAAACCTCCCTTGTTGCTGCCCTGCTCTGATTGGGTTAGACGCGAGCAGGCAGCCAGCGGGAAAATGCTACACCCTTATTGGTTACCGCCGATCTGACAGCCCATATTTAAGCAGCTGTCAGACGGCAACCCGTTGATTTTCCTCTGACGCACTTTGTTGTGAGTTTGCTTAGTTACTGTTGTTAAATAAAGTGTTGAGTTAATTAACCAAGCCTCCTCATTATTGTCAAATTCTCCAATCAGAACATTGGCGACGAAGGTGGGATCGCTCTGAGGCTATGGCTATTATCGTTAAAATAGAACAGTGACGACCTCCCTGGGTCTCTCAGGCACGAGCGGCAAACCTACTCACACCGCGGCGAGTCCTGACGATAAGTGACATGTCTACATTCCTACCGGCGTTTGCCCTGTTCGTCCAGGCATCAGAAACATGGGACGCTTACCTCGAGCGTTTCGAATATTTCTTACAGGCTAACGATCTGACTGACCTATCCAGTGCCCGGAAAAGGGGCTACTTCCTCAGTTCTTGTGGTAGTGAGATCTTTGGAACAGCCAGGGCTCTGGCAGCTCCTCAACAAGTGTTTGACGTGCCTTGGGACATTCTGTTAGAGAGATTGAGGAACCACTATGCCCCAACTCCCTTGCGTATTGCACGGCGGCACGCGTTTTGGCAGAGATCTCAGAAAGTGGAGGAATCAATTAATGATTACATGGCTTCCTTGCGATCCGCCGCCCTCCATTGCGAATTCCGCAACATGGATGAGATGTTGTTAGACCAACTGGTCTGCGGCGTGAAGGACTTGAAACTTCAACGATGCCTGCTGGCCCGTTCAGATCTGGACCTGAAGTCAGCCTTAGATGAGGCCAGAGCGGCGGAAATGTCAGACTGGTCCGCTGCCGAAATACAACGTTTCCAGCAAGGTGCCACGTCCGGAGGGAAGCCGTTGTCTGTCCATCATGAAGAGTAGGATCAGGACAGCAATTCCGAGGACGAAGCGGCTGTCGGCCGCCTCAAGTCTACCCGGAGGAAGCAGAACCCTCAAGCCATGAAAAACGCACCGGATGGCTGTCTAGGCTGCGGCGGGAACCACCTGAGGGCTGAATGCCGTTTTAAATCCGCCGTATGCTGCCGATGCGGGAAGAGAGGCCACTTATCCCGAGTTTGCCGGGCGACTCTCCCTGCAAGGTCGGCCCCAGCAGAGACATTGCGGAATCACCGCCTAGGGAAACGACCGGCTGCCCAGCGGGACAATTGTTTTGAGGTCTCCCGCTACGATGAGCCCCTTGATGTGTCTGTGAACCATGCCACATCAGTGGCAACTGTCAACAAAATTTACCTCACTGTCTCTTTAGAGGGTGCTTCCTGCAAGATGGAAGTAGATACCGGGTCTTCCAAGTCCCTTATTGCTTGGTCTACGCTTTCCCAATTACTGCCCAAGATATCGAGACGCCGGTTCAAGCCGTGCCCGGTTGTCCTGAAAGATTACCAGGGAAAGGCAATCCCGACCATTGGCTATGACACCTTCCAGGTGTCTTATCAATCGTTTTCCGGCAAATTACCGCTAATTGTTGTTCGGGATGACCTGCCTTGCCTTTTAGGTCTCGACTGGTTTGCCGTGCTGCACCTAAATGTTTCCAGTGTCCACTCAACGATGCCTGATGTGTCTACCCTGTTGGCCCATGAGTTCGCGGATGTCTTTGATGACCGCCTGGGTAAATATACTGGGCGCCCCATATCTTTAAATTTGGATCCCCAGGTTACACCAATCCGCCTTAAACCTCAAAAGGGTGCCACTGGCGCTGAGGCCACGGGTCGATAAGGAACTAGATAAGCTTATAGAGCAGGGTATCTTGGTACCAGTGGACCACTCTAGCTGGGAGACACCTATAGTGATCCCTCTTAAGCAAGACGGCTCAGTGAGAATTTGCGCTGATTTTAAGGGCACCCTGAATAAGGCGTTGCAGGCAAACCCGTATCCGGTCCCTGTGGTTCAACATTTATTACATTCCTTAGGGCAGGGCAAAGTTTTCGCCAAATTAGATCTGGCGCAGGCCTATCAGCAGCTCCCTGTTGATGAGGAGACTGCCATGGTCCAGACCATAGTTACCCATAGGGGCGCGTTTAAATGTACGCGCCTCCAATTTGGGGTTTGCGTTGCTCCGGGGATATTCCAATGTATTATGGAGCGGTTACTACAGGGAATCCCCGGAGTGGTGCCTTATTTCGATGACATCATTGTGTCTGCTGCCAATCACTCCGACCTCCTGTCTAAATTGAGAGCTGTCCTGACGCGCCTGCGCGAAGCGGGGCTTAAGTTAAAAAGAAATAAATGCACCCTGGGGGTGTCTCAGGTTGAATTCCTGGGGTTCCTTATCGACGCTCATGGGATCCACCCCACTCCATCAAAAATAGCAGCCATTAAGCATGCGCCCGCCCCGACTAACAAGTCGGAATTGCAGGCATTCCTAGGGCTCCTTAATTTTTACGCAGTTTTTCTGCCTCATAAGGCATCTATTGCCGAGCCTCTTCATCAGCTCCTGGATGCCAAATCCCCGTGGCATTGGAATGCGGCGGCCGCCTCCTCCTTCCAAGCCATCAAGGACGCTCTAACTTCTAAGGCCGTCCTCGTCCAGTACGATGAGCGCCTTCCTTTGTCCCTTACCTGTGACGCGTCACCCTATGGCGTGGGGGCCGTTCTAAGCCATGTATTTCCTAATGGCACAGAGGCCCCCATTGCGTACTACTCCCGCACGCTATCTGCCGCTGAACGTAACTACAGCCAATTGGATTGAGAAGCGCTGGTTGTTGTCGCTGGAATCAAACGATTCCATGACTATCTCTATGGTCATTCTTTTTCAGTCATCACAGACCACAAACCGCTCCTCAGTTTGTTGGCTGGAGACCGCCAGACGCCACAAATTTTGTCCCCACGAATGTCTCGTTGGGCGGAATTTCTTTCCGCCTATTCCTACCAACTACACTATAAACCGGGCTCGGCCATCGGCCATGCAGATGGCCTCAGCCGCTGCCCTCTCCCCACTCCCATTCAGGACCCTGCCCCTGCAGCCACTATCTTGCTAGTTGAGGAATTGCAGTCGCCGTTATCCGCTTCGGACATTCGGACCTCGTCCAGTTCTGACCCTGTCCTCTCGCTAGTCCTCGATCACATGCGCAGGGGGTGGCCGAAGGGGCCGGTACCGGCCGATCTTCTGCCCTACCATCGTAGGCAGAAAGAACTGTCTGTTCAGAAGGGGTGCCTACTTTGGGGTAATAGAGTCATAGTTCCCCCAGCGCTGCGACACCAGGTCCTGACATGCCTCCATAAGGCTCACCCCGGCATAGCGCGCATGAAGGCGCTAGCCTGCAGCTTTGTATGGTGGCCCCTCCTGGACAGCGAGATCAAGCGTTGGGTGGCCAGCTGTCCCATATGCCAACTATCCAGGCCGGCTCCTCCGGCGGCCCCTGTGCAGGAATGGGAAGCCCCTAGGTCCCCCTGGGCTCGAATACATATGGACCTCGCTGGCCCTTTCCTGGGTCACATGTTCCTGGTGGTCGTAGATGCATATTCGAAGTGGGTGGAGTTAGCCGTAATGCACTCCACCACTTCTGAGGCCATAGTTAAAGTCCTTGAGAGGCTTTTCGCGACCCATGGGTTGCCAGATCTAGTAGTGACTGATAATGGGCCCCAGTTCACCATGGCACCCTTCCAGATATTTTTGGCCACGAGGGGCATCCGCCACGCCACGACAGCCCCTTACCACCCAGCTGCGAATGGATTGGCAGAACGGGCCGTGAGATCGGCCAAAGAGGCTTTAAGCCGCTTACCCCACTCCAATTGGCACCATATTCTTAACCAGTATATGCTGGCACAACACACGACGCCTTGCCCAGTCACCAAGTTCAGTCCGGCGGAACTGCTTATGGGACGGAGACTCCGGACACTGCTCGACCGGCTACACCCATCCTATGCCCCAGACTCTCTCCACGATATGTCCGCCAGGTTCTGGACATTTGCGCCGGGGACCTTGTGTATGTTCAAAACTATGGGTCCAATGTGCATTGGTTACCGGGGTGTGTACTCTATCTAACAGGACCGTACTCTTATAGGGTCCAACTTGATGACGGGCGGGAATGCCGGAGGCACATAAACCAACTTCGACGGCGGGTCGTCAGTGAGGCCTCTGCCCAACCGAACCACTCCATTCCAACCCGTGATGGCCCGGTGCCTCCTCCTCCTCCTACTTCCGCTCCAACGATTCCAGCCTCTGAACACCTAGCTACACCCGAACCGTCCTCGGCGGCACCCTCACCTGACCAATCCGGCTCTCCCAAGCCCTTGAGGGTTCCGGCCGCTGCCTCGGCGCAAACTCCAGAAATCCTGGCGCAGGACACTCCAGCTCCGCCTCCTACAGTGGCCGCGCCCACACTAAGGAGATCTGGGCGGAGTCGACGTAGGCCAACGTATTTAGAGGACTACGCATGCGCCATTCGGGTGGGAAGGGGTGTTAAGTCCTCACTATTACGACCTCCGCTGAAACCTCCCTTGTTGCTGCCCTGCTCTGATTGGGTTAGACGCGAGCAGGCAGCCAGCGGGAAAATGCTACATCCTTATTGGTTACCGCCGATCTGACAGCCCATATTTAAGCAGCTGTCAGACGGCAACCCGTTGATTTTCCTCTGACGCACTTTGTTGTGAGTTTGCTTAGTTACTGTTGTTAAATAAAGTGTTGAGTTAATCAGCTGAGCCTCCTCATTATTGTCAAGTTCTCCAATCAGAACACATATGACAATATATTAAATGTTAAAATAAATAATGACATACCATACAACTGTTTATACCAGGGGTGTCAAACTCACAGCATCATGGCGGCATCACGTGACGTATCACGACTTTTCCCTTCTTTGTTAAACTGGGTGTGGCCAGCATGTGATGCATCCAGCCTGCGGGCTGCAAGTTTGACAGCTCTGGTTTATACAATGTCTTATGATTCTGCCCAATATATTAAGCATGTTAAAGTTTGCATTATTGTATTTCTATCCCTACTCAAACTACTCTTTGGTTTTTTTTAAATTTCCAAAGTATCTAAGCACTGTGTATAAGCCAATGTTTTTTGATTAGCACCCTGACGATATGTGAACTTCAACTCTTAGACTTCCTCAATCAGCATGCTGGGTGGGGAATTCTGGGAGTTGAAGGCCACACGTCTTCAGGCTGCCAAGACTGAGAAACACTGGTCTAAGTTATTAGAAGGACTGCCTATGCCTGGTGGACCTGCATATGTTAGATCCATTTTAAATTCTCCATAGCATTGGCTTTTGCAGTATAAAACTATCATGAATGAGACAAGTGGGACGGCCATTTCAGAAATTGTATTTAAAACCATGTTGAAAATCTCCTGTTCTGAAAGGCTTGTGATTAATTTTTGTAAGTCATGACTCTGTTTTTGCTGGTCTCTGAATTTCTTTTATTGATCTCATTAAACTGACCTTTTGAATGTTACTTTCAGAGTTATTATACCACTGCATTTTAATTTTGAGACTTATTTATTTACGGTTGTGAATGGATGCATTTTGAAAAGTCATCTTATAAACTTTGAAAAAATAAATACTCTGTTTTAGTAAAGTGAATATCCTAAATTCTGTGTAACAGGCTTAAGTTAGGAATATACTAACAAAATGCTTGTCATGATGATGGATAGGTGCATTTGAGGGAAGGGATGTCCATTACAGTTTTTAATTTAAAAAACCTTGCTTTTCTCCAAGTAATGCATTTAATATTATACATAATTCAGCCCTAAAAATCATACACCATTTTAAAAAACAAATACACAAGCCATAGATATTAATGAGAACCGCCAACTATGGACATGATTGAAAAACATTTATTAAAGTAAAAATAGAGTCCAACTAAGCTCCAATCTTCTCTTAAAACCATTCTTGAACAATATATTGGAGAACAAGCCTAAATTCCAAACCTATCTCAGAAATGGATTTTCTGGACAGGGAAAGAGGTTTGGGCAAATTATTAATTTCAGGCTCATTTGCTTTCCATAAAATAAGGATAACAGTGATGGTACAACTGTAACAAACAGACATATAGGAGAGTGATAAAGAATGAGCATATAGCATTCAAGCCTAAACTACATCCCACCAAAGTACAGGTAGTCCTCAACTTACAACAGTCCATTTAGTGACCGTTCAAAGTTACAACAGCAGTGCAAAAATTGACTTATGTTCATTTTTCACACTTACAAGCATCGCAGCATTCCCATGGTCACATGATCAAAATCCAGATATTTGGCAACTGATTTGCAGTGTCCCAGGGTCATGTGATTAGTTGCAATGTCCCAGGGTCATGGGAAGGTTTTGCAACCTTCTGGCAAGCAAAGTCAATGGGGAAGCCAAATTCATTTAACAACTGTGTTAGTAATTTAACAACTGCAGTGATTCATTTAACAACTGTGGCAAGAAAGGTCATAACATGGGGCAAAATTCACTTAACAACTATCTCACTTAGCAACATACACCTTGGGCTCTATTGTGGTCGTACGTTGGGAACTACCTGTAATTGTGAAGATGAACGCTATAAAAAGTATAAGCATATTTAATGTGATTTTCCAAGAGCATCCCTAGTGTTCATTGCACTATGAAAATATTTTGGATCATTGGAAGAAAATATTAATCTCTTTGGGCTTGAAGATAAAACTGGTTTAATATATTTCACTGGTGAAATGAATACCAGAAGAGAATTGCACTGTTTCCCAGTCATTAAAATTTTCCATCTCCTGCTCTGGCTTAGTTTTTGTTCTACAAACCAAAGCTATAGAGTTCAGGGAGTGTATCTGGTAATGGAACTGACCCTTTCTTGCAAAATACTGCCTTTAAACCAACTTCCTGACCCCTCAGGTACATCATTTTTAAATACTGTTTGCATCCCTTTCCTTCTTTTCTTGTTAGAAAATTCCAGGAAGAGTGTCTTTTGGTGGCATGAACCATCAAAGTCATTTGGTAGATGTATTCTGTAAGCATGAACATGCGTCTTATCACAGGCCAAAGTTAAAATGTCTTTATTCTCCCAGGTATCTGTACTATGTCCTTTTATTATTGTTTCCAGTCTTCTGGATTTGGTCTCTAAGGGCATTTAATTTGAAGATTTTGTGTAAATCCAAAATTGGTTCTGATCCTTCTGAACAGAGGATGGTTCAACTGTTTTCTGGCTCTATTCTATTTTAAATTGGGACAATGCTGGTTTCATCTTCCACAATACTGGAACTTTCAGACATTCCATTTTTTCACTGGCTGGAACACTTGTTTCTACAGTACTTCCTTCTCAGCTCCTGGACTCAAGCAAGCCATTTTATCTCCAGGCTGTTGCTTGGAAATTTAAAACAAAACAAAATAATAATAATAATAATAATTAAAAATCAAAACAAAACAGGAAACCTAACACATTGCATATCCATGGTAGTTGATCCCTTACTGACGAGGAAACAGAAACAGACAGAACACTTGTCAATTTCTTCTCTTTACCTACATTATTGTATTTTCAATATGTAAATTGTCAAAATTGGCTGAATTTTAAATAGAATTTCTGGAATCTGTCTGCATTGTTTAGTGCTTATCTCCCCCTCTTTGGCCTCTATCACTAGCAACCATGCTTAGAGATCCTGGAGAAAGTGCTTGGTTAGAAAATTGCTGATACTGTGCCAATTCATTTTCAGATACTTTTATATGTAGCATAGTAATGATGGCAATCTGGTGAGGATATTTCTGTTTCTCCTTCCTTCCTTCCTTCCTTCCTTCCTTCCTTCCTTCCTTCCTTCCTTCCTTCCTTCCTTCCTTCCATATCAGGGTGGCTTACAATGCGTTAAGCAATAGCCTTCATACTTTTGTATATTTTATACAAAGTCAGCTTATTGCCCCACAATCTCATTTTACCTACCTTAGAAAGGATGGAAGGCTGAGTCAACCTTCAGCCTGGTGAGATTTGAACTTGCAGTAATTGCAGGCAGTGCATGTTAATAACAGTGCTTTAGTCTGCTGTGCTACCAGGGCTCATATTTTCCTTGAATAGCTTCCCATTATATCAATATGGGTAGTTTAAATTATTATTTCCATGCCATATAAGAAAATACATTTTTATTTTTCTAGAATCTGAGAAAGCACATGGCACAAATCCATACATGCATTAGGCAATCTCAGTTATCATTAAAACACTCCATGAAATTACATATTTATCAGGGCAAAATAAATGTTCTGGCTGGGGTATTTTAGTTTTTATCATAATAATCTCTCATCTTAATTGGTGCTGGAAAATGAAGTGCAGCTGCCATTTTAAGGAGCTTTAAAATATTCTGTGGTATTACTTAAAATGGAAAGTCTGAAGAGTGAGGGATTTGGAAGCCTGAGCAAACGTCACCACCTTTAATTGTTTCCGTTTGTCTAATGTGTTATGAATCTTCATTCATTGTCCTTTCAGGCACAGATCGGCCTTACACCTGCTCCCTTGCTGCTCTCTCAATAAGAGCTGTCTCAGCTTCACACCTGCCAACTTTGCTTTAACAGACTTAGCATCTTTTTAGCATATCGGCAGTTTTCTATAAAGTTAATTAAAAATAAGTGTGCATATTTTCATCCCAGCACCATTTCTTTCTGACAATGCTATAATTTAGTACTTGGGAAATTTAAAATGTTATCTCTGTGTGTTGTGGATACCTTAGTCACATATGTACATAATCAGACACATATCCCCTTTTCTGAATTTCATTCTGCTAGGTTTGTTTCCATTAAGATTCTTATCAGAGTGTATTGTTTATGCAGGTTTTTTTTTTAAAGGCATTACAAGGTATAAATGCTTTTTTACTGTTTGACATTAATTTTAAAGACTGAGGTTAAATTAAGGGAAATTTTCATAGAAAGTCAAATAATTAATAATCAAATACAGTATTTTATCAGAGAATATTTAATAAATGATGGGGTCTGGATATAGTAAAAATAGAATATAAAATTTAACATTTTAGGGTTTTTTTTCCCACTTGTGAGGTTATTCTTTATTTGGTTTTTTCACATAAAACCTAGGTTCATCCAGGAAGAGATTAGGAAAAAATAATTCAGATAGCATTTTAATCAAAATTTATTTGTGTTTTGCCAGGAATTAGTCGTAATCATGCTCAGGCATCATATTGCTGATATTTCCTTTGCAGAGAGCTAACGTCATTGCTGGCTGCGTTAAAAAGGTTGGGTTAAAGCCAAGAGCCAGGATCATGGCAAATTGAATCAATAATAAAACAATAATATGTGCATGTACACCAAAACCTGTCTTTCAAATTTGTGCTCAGCTGCAGAGTAGATTTTGAAATGTAATAACATTTTGAAACTCAGCCAGTATTGAAGAAAACTCATGCTTCAGAAACAGCTTTTGTCCACCAGTGATTTACAAAGTCTTGGAATGAACATGCAAGTTTCAGCTGAAGTTAGCGCAATGAGATGAACTTAAGTGAAAAGCAGCATTTACTGTCTCTAAATCCTGAAAGTCCAACATCTGGGACATTTTTAAAGCCTGAAATAAAGGACAATCTTACCTCTTGCTATGCTGCCAGTGTTGGGATGCCCTGCCTTCCGCTGGCCAGTTGGTCTTCAGGTCTCTGCTGCATCTCATGCGTGCACCTTTCAGTTTGGGCATGCACAGGTGTGCAATTTGGGCACTTGGTGTCGAAAAGGTTCGCTATCACTGACATAGACAGACCCATTTTACAACTATCATGAATTGCAGCTATGATGGGCAAGCTCCGTTGTGTTTGTAACTCAAGAGCAGTATAAAGAAATGTGCAGCTTCATAGTCACAGAAGCATAGTATGGGATTTCTTGAATATCAATTTCTTATTAGTGCAGGTTATGTCAAACTGTTTTCAAAATAAAGGAAACCTTAAAGGAAGTTTGCAGTCTAGGATAAAATTTTCTGAGACGGAAGAGAACATGCTTTCTGAAGATTATTTTTTAGATGTCATTTTCTTGATGACCCATTGTGATTCCAAATAAAAAGTCATTGAGAGAAGTTTTATATTGTTCTTAATTCAAATTATGTTTCTCCTTATCCAGAAACAAGCAACTCACAGCTGACCCAGCCCCATTTTTGTAGTCCCCCAAGAAGATTGTGCTCTTGGAGTTCAGCAGCAAATCACCAAATTTTCATGGCATTACTATTTGCCATTTTAAACAAGAGATGAAGCTGAAGAGGCAGAAATCAACAATTCTCAGACCAGACAAAACTTTGGACAGATGTCTCCAATTCAAGTTGGGAAAAGAATTTAAATTCTAGAGCAGATTATCTCTGTCTGTCTGTCTCTATCATCTATCCATGCATCCGTCCATCTGTCTCTTCCTCCATCAGTCCATCCATCCGTCCATCCGTCCATCCATTCATCTACCATCTCTCCATCTACTTGTTTTAATTATTGCGTTTTGTATTCTGTAATACAGTAGGCAAATCTTCTCTCTGTGTGTGTCTGTGTGTATTCAATCTTGTCTGTGAAACTTCTGCTATATACAAGTCCTTAAATATGGACTTGAAAGTGTCCTTAAATATGGAATTGAAAGTGTAGAATAACAGGGTTTATTATCCAGCAAAATATATTTTAGTACATATTTTTTTTCCAAAAAGACTTTCTAAGCCCCCAAAATAAAAAATTCAGCACCCTTGGCAATAACATGTGCTTGCCATGTTCCCAGACCCTTAAAAAAGTAATAAAAGTACAGTTCCCCCACAACTAGAGAAGAAATGCCCATTATTGTTCCCCAGGAAAATAAATAGTCTGAAGCCAAATGTCATAAACATCTTAATTCACATATCAAGAAATGCAATGACCCTGGTTAATGTAATTCAAAATATTTGTACAGATGTGGTAGACAAGAATCCAACTTTTATTGAATGAGATGCTTAATCATATTATGGTGTTACCATTTTTATTCCTTCATTAGGTGAGACTATATTGACATAGCTCAACCTTTAAAACAGAAAACCAAAGCATCGGGGCAGATACTGGCTTGTGTGTCAAGGAGATAATCTACATTATTACAAAGATAGATGAGGCTACTGGTATTTCAGGGACTGGAAAGGACTGACAATGATATATAGAGGAGCTTGCTCTAGCCATTCTGTGCCAAAATTATTTGCTACTTGAATTCCTAGTGACAGTTAAATACCCACTGGAAATCCTCCAGAGATAAAAGGGTCTCTTGTGAAGGGCCAGATATGTGACAGGCAAATAGCTCCATTTCTTGTGAATTACAGTTTCACACCAATCATTTTAATATAGTAGGTTGCAAGCATTGCATCTGGCAGCAAGGACCTCATCAGCAAAAAATAGCCATTTGGCTTAGGATAACTGCCTATTCTATCAAAACAGAGGAATGACACAGGTCCCCTTGCTTTATCCTAATGGCTTCAGAAAGCAATACCTGCTTTTTCTATCTGAGTTGGGACTTCAATGTCCTTTTGATTACTTGGTTCAAATACGGTGCTGCAAACTAAGCTCAATCAGGCTGTGTTGGCCATGAAGAAAGTATGTGCAACAGACTATAAGGGAAAAAAATGGAACCATTTTCTATATTGCCAGAACTTTGTTCTTAGTCTGGAGGGAATAAATCCTACCACAGACCCTTGAGACCTGTTCTCTCTTGTTCCACAGTACAGGACATGAAATAATAGATACAAGTTATAGGAAGGCAGATTCTGATTGAATATTAGATAAACCTCAGTAAGATCAGCTTGACAGTGGAGCCAATTACGCAGAGAAGTGTAGGCAGTCATCTGTAGGGGATATTTTAATTTGGATTTCTGCACTGAACAGAGGGATGGGCTTGATAGTCTGACTAGCGTGTGCCATGACTGTGTTTATTTGATTTTAAACTTCTTAATCTCATTTTTCAGATGAAAAGATTCCCAATAAAAACAAACAGTGCCTGCTCATGAACTAACAAGTTAGTTCTTACCTAAAGGGAATCAAAAAGCCATTAATACAAAAGGAAGAAAAAAAGGTGAGTCTAAATCCTGCAGTGCAAAGTTCTTTAAATTGAGATCTTTCAGAGTGGGGAGAAGCCAAATAATGCTGATCTTGTAACAAAATGGCATAGCCTTACTGACCATCTGTCTGCTTTTTCTTCGAAAACCTTAGCCACAGTAGTCAACATTATGCAGAGAACAAGTTTTAAAAATATTAATCTGTATTACATCTGTTTTTTTAATAATTTGTTGAATATTATACATAGCTGAAAACCACAAAACTACCTACTAGATATCCTGAAAGCTAATCCCTGCTTTAGTTGTGAAAATTTTATTATCCTATTTATAATAGATTGTAATTAGCAAACCAGGTTACGAACACATATTTTGCATCTCAATCTCTTGTGGCAACTATATGGCAGCATTACTTGAAAAACATTGATTAAAGTATCAGCCTACATTTTCAAATTCCCAGCATTGTGGAACTGAAACCAACAAAAGGAAGAGGTGGGTTTTGTTTTTTTTGCTTAATCACTAAATAATAAAGTTGCTTTGTTACATTTTCTCAAATCATTGTAACCCTTACTGTAATGATTTACAATGACATGATTTTGGAACTACATTTACACTAGGGATAACTATACTAAATTGATTGGCTCAGATTATCAGCGCTTTTGTGTTTCTGCACAATCTTTTCACAAACATCCTCCATCACTGACAACAGTGCAAACTCCTGTGTATGCAAGCAGACTGCAATAGGAGTGGCCTTCCTTTGACTGTGGAAAGAAGTATTTGGCCTTACATGTCCAATTATAGGTGGGAAGGTAGATACCTGACCAAACACAAGAAAGGTTATAGGGTGTGAGAAGGCAATCTGCCTTATTTTCATTGCAAAAGTAGTTTTGGATCATGGGGGTTATACAAAACCTGATAAATCTCTCCATTTCTGATAAAAGTCAGCTGGCTGTTTTAAAAAAATAACCTAAGAAACTTCCACACAGACAATAAGCAACCAAGCAGGGGCTGACTGGAATCCTACCTTTATAACCACATGTCCTGACTTCTGATTGGTGTTTAGCTAAACTGATTGGTACAGGCTGGTTAGAATTGGTCTCTGATTGGTTTTTTTCTTTGTCCCTGATCTTTATTTGTTGTTTTCGTGGTTTTGATTCCTGATTGGCCCTTTATTTGTGAAGGCTTCCAATTGGCCATTTTTGGAATATTGATTCCTGATTGGTTCTTAGTTCGTTTCTAGGTTCTGATTAATTAGTCTGAGCAGCTGAGTCCTGTTTTAGTACTTGTGCAAGCAAGTTTTAGATTTGTCCATGTTTGGGAGCTGATTTCTGATTGATTCTGCTTTTGGGCAAGATGTTGATGTGGCACAGGGCAGGCAATTAGATTTTCTTAACCTTCAGAGTTTCTTCTTTCTTGTTGAAATTGTTGGGATGTCTCTGGATCTCACTAGTCTCTCTGCATAAATAATATTTTGTGTTCCTGGCCAGCACTATGAAAGGACAATGCTGCACAACAATAGTCAATTCACTCAGTAGCATAGGCACAATACATTGACATATAGAAACTATTCTCTCTGATGAACTCAATATACTAGCAGTGCAAGAAGCATGAGTCTAAACAACCTGTTGTTAGACTTCCAGGCTTGAGATGTGTTCATCTAACAGTTATATTCAGATATACTGTAATTATCATCTTTGCAGATATCAACAATAGAGAGAATATAAAAGCTGATAAAGACTTCATATCTCTAAACAAAACAAAAGCTAAATGGGAAAACAGTGACATGGGAAGATATTTTTTTCCCCTCTAGTCAAATGATGTTTCTTCTGAGAATTTCTGAACTGATAATCAGAATAACGGATAATAAATAGGGTACTTCCCATCTCATGCTACAATTTGAGAACTGGAACAAAGAAATGTCTTCACAATAAATCTTTGTAATTAATTGTGTGGACATCCTGTAATAACTGAAAAAATGTCTATTGCATAATAAAAGATGGTTCAGAAAAATTCTTAAGTAGGACAAATCACCATGTGAAAGAAAACATTTATTTCTATTCATTACTAATTCAGTGGGTTGAATCTGTTTGCTAGCACTGCAGGACTGCAAATAGGATACTTTTAATGTGCAGCTATTAATTGGATTTAGATAAGTAGATTTAGAGATGATCATTGGACTTTGTAAGGGAAATGCATTAGACAGTATCTTTGATCTTCTTCCAGTGAAAACAAAAACTTACTGCTTATTTTATCCTAATAGCAGTTTTAGGATTGCTCTGTTTATAGGCCTGTACACATTATTTAACATGGCAAATTGTTTCTTTGGTTCATCTAGCATGGACAAGATTGGTTTGTTTTATTTTTTCCTTTGGGTTATTTTTTAGATTTGTGGTTGCTAATCAATAATTTAATCAACTTTCCTTGTACCTAGTATCATTTATGTAGCAAGCATGCAATGGGACAAACAGTTTTCAAGATCTAGACTAGTTATTTTCAGCTGAAAATGTATGTCAAAGTTCAAATGCTTCTATATCCAGTTGACATTAAGGATATAAATATATCCTTCTCTTGAGAAAATACTTCATTATTACATGCTGGCAGCATTTGTGGTTGTGTGATTACACTGAAACATGCATAAATCCAGTTGGACTCATTGGTCCAAGAGTCCTGGGTCATGTAGTATAGCAAAATGATTTGGCTATTATTTGAGAGAATGTGCTTAAGCTACAAAAATAAGAAATTTGTTGGAGATTGTCCAAATATCTTCACCGTTCCTTACCACATAAAAACTAATGGTGAGGTAGAATTCTTAAGAAGTGATTGAAAATGGAAGTAGTGTATTTCTGTCAATTAAGGAGCATACATCTCCTATCCATTTTGCTTAAAAGAGGGAGAAAGATTGTTGTTGGTATATAAGGAATTCTACTGTGGGTGATCAGGAAGTCAGGATCTAAAGGAACATAGCATCTAAATCTTGTATCCAGAATTATTATATTTAATTACGTGACTTTTCTTCTCTGAGATAAATTAATATGGACAGATAAGGATTTCTTTTATTTCGGTCAAAGAGAAAACTACCTACTTTTAGTAGCAAGACTGCCCATGGATGTCCTAGCTGTGATGGTGAACCTATGGCACACGTGCCACAGGTGGCACACGGAGCCATATCTGTGCACACGCGAGCATTGCCCTAGTTCAGCTCCAGTGCGCATGTGCGAGCCGGCCACCTGATTTTCAGGCCTTCTGGGCCTACCGGAAGTTGGGAAAAAGGCTGTTTCGGGCCATCAGAGAGCCTCCGGGGGGTAGGGATAGGCAATTTTCGCCCTCCCCAGGCTCCAAGAAAGCCTCTGGAGCCTGGGGAGAGTGAAAACAGGCCTACTGGGCCCACTGTGCCATCATGTGCCAAAAGTGCGGAGAGTGCGGGGGAGCTGCACGCACATGCATGGTGGGGGCAGGGCCCATTGAATTATGGGTGTGGGCATGCATGTGCGTGAGCCCCCCCCACACGACCCCTGCTTTTGGCACGCGACGGCAAAAAGGTTAGCCATCACTGTCCTAGAGTTTGTCCTGGAGAGAGTACGCCTATCCCAAAGAATCATTCGCAAATATAATGAATTTACTTAGTTAGATTCTGCCTGGATTTTGCTTCCTTAGACTTCTGTTCTCTGTTACTATTGCCATGTTTTCATCCTATAAGGAAAAGAAAAATCTAAGAGTGGAATAGAATATGGAAAATTTTCCAGCAGAAGCACACTGAATTCTCTTTGGAAACAGTTGGGAGAAATAATTACTTTATTGCCCTCTGTCCAATCCTTACTCTGAAGTTATTGGATTGGGAAATGGATTGTAGAGAGAGCTAGGTCTCTTCTAACATTCTTTTAGCCATTCTCCCCACCACTCTGAGATTTCAAACATTTAATGCTTAAGGATCGGCTATCTCATCTGGGACCAATGGCAACAGAGTTCCATAGATCATATGTCCATAAGAAGAATGTATAAGGGAACATAATTGTTCTTAAAAAGTGAATAAACAGATAATTTCATCAATAAATTGAAATAGTTAATTCTAGTATCATTGATTAGACACTTTAGTATTCAACTGTAAATGCAGAAAATTTCCTGAAAAAAATGATATCCCATAATATATAAAGATTTCACAAGACAACCAAGTTCCTGTCTGCCAATTGCACTGAAAGGAGACTGCACTGTTTTGATTCTGCAACTCTATACTTTTTTGGGATGTTTGTGCGTTAAACATTAAAACATTTGGTCACCAAATAGGAAACATCTGGAAATCCCTTTGTAAGTTTACATTTTCAACAATAGGCATATCAGTTTTGAATTAGGCATTGTAATCTCTGTAAAGGTGAAGCACCACTGACAGCCTAAAGTACTTTAAGCTACTTATCAAATTGGTCTCTTATTTAAAGAAACAACCTGTCAAGGACAATTCAAAATCCAATGTCAGTGGTAGCAACTCTAAAATAGAAAGAAAGTTGGATTTATTATTTAGGTTGGATTCTGTAAAACTCCTTCATAATAGCTACAAAAAACTTGATCCTTATAAACTTCCCATAAGATGGATAAATGATGGGTTTTGATGAGTTGCCATCTGTGTTTGTAAATATGGACACAAACATTCTATAAAGAATTAAGGCTTTCCTAGGTGGACAGTTCAGAAACTTTAATCATGCATCCTAGTAAATCTAGTGATTTAGCATGTTTGTTCCACAATAAGGATAAATCTCAGCAGAACATCCTCAAGCATTTCTCATAAATCATTGCCAGAGAAAACTCAATTATTCTTCAGAAAGAAATATATTTAGGTGTAGGAGAAAAAAGAATTGCCTTTCCACAGACATTTAACAGTCTCCCCCCCTTCTTTTTGTTAAGTGCCATCTTCATAAATGGTCCCAGATTATACTTTCAGATAGTGCTTTCTGGGTAATTGTCCACTTGACAGTCTAGTGCCTTAATAACAGGCCATTGTCAAGAGCTTTAGATTTATGCTTTTCCTGGACTTGTGCATATGATCCGGAGACAATGACTTGGAAGCTTGCTCAGCAGTTTTATACAACTAGTTCTTCGATTTCAAATGATACTTCAAACACCAAGTATGAATGCTATCCATTTAGATCTATATCGGAATTATTTCATTAAGGTAGTAAGATTGATCTGGCAAGAAGGTCCAGCTAATCTGCTGCCCTATGCTGCAATGGATTTTCAGGTATAACTCAAGAAGTAGGAACTTTTTAGGAGAAACAAAGAATGTTCTTTCTGCGCCAACTCAGGAAACTCAAACTGCCCAAGGAACTGCTGATACAATTATATAGAGGAATTATTGGGTCTGTCATCTGCACCCCTATAACTGTCAGGTTCAGTTCTGCAACCCAACAAGACAGACACAGACTTTAGAGGAAATTAGAACTGCAGAAAAAGCAATTACTACCAACCTGCCTTCCATTGAGAATCTTTATACTGCACAAGTCAAAAAGAGGGCTGTGAAAATATTTACAGACCCCTAGCATCCTGGACATAAATTATTTCAATTCCTACCCTCAAAATGATGCTGTAGAGCACTGCACACCAAGACAACTAGACACAAGAACAGTTTTTTTCTGAACACCATCACTCTGCTAAACCAATAATTCCCTCAACACTATCAAACTATTCACTAAGGCTGCATTACTATTACTATTAGTCTTCTCACCATTCCTATCACCCATCTCCTCCCACTTATGACTGCATAACTGTAACTTTGTTGCTTGTATCCTTACGATTTATATTGATATTGATTGTTTCCTGATTGCTTATTTGTATCCTATGACTATCATTGTGTTGTACCTTATGATTCTTATTTATTTATTTATTTATTTATTTATTTATTTATTTATTTATTTAATTTGTTTACCGCCCTTCTCCAACAGGACTCAGGGCGGTGAACAGCCACAGTAAAACACAACATATATAATTTAAAAGCAGTTTAAAAACATTAAATAATTTTGGCCATCAATTTAAAATAACTCAGTTAAAACCAATTACAAATTTAAAACCGCAAGGATGGGGTCAAGCCAGCCCGGCTAGATGAAATAGATGTGTTTTCAGGGGCCAACGAAAAGTCCAGAGGTCTGGTATCGTGCATATCTCTGGGGGATAGGTTGTTCCAGAGGGCAGGTGCCGCCACAGAGAAGGCTCTACCCCTGGGGGTCACCAGCTGACATTGTCTGGCCGACGGTACCCTGAAGAGGCCCTCTCTGTGCGAGCGAACTGGCCGGTGGGAGGCTATTGGCGGCAGAAGGCGGTCTCGTAGATACTCCAGCCCTAAGCCATGAAGCGCTTTAAAGGTGGTCACCAACACCTTGAAGTGCACCCGGAAGACCACAGGAAGCCAGTGCACCTCACGCAGGAGAGGTGTCACATGGGAGCACCCCGTCGCTCCCATAATCCCCCGTGCAGCCGCATTCTGGACCAACTGGAGCCTCCGGGTGCACCCCAAGGGGAGCCCCATGTAGAGAGCATTGCAGTAGTCCAGGCGGGAAATGACGAGTGCCTGAGTGTCCGTGCGTAGGCAGTCCCGATCTAGAAAGGGACGAAACTGGCGTATCAGGCGAACCTGATAAAAAGCCCCCCTGGCCACGGCTGTCATATGCTCTTCTAAAGACAGCTGTGTATCCAGGAGGATGCCCAAGTTGCGAGCCCTTTCTGTGCGGGCCAATGATTTGCCCCCAATAACCAGCGATGGCACCAGCTGGCTATATCTGGACGCCGGAAGCCACAGCCACTTGGTCTTGGAAGGGTTGAGTCGGAGCCTGTTTCCCCCCATTCAGGCCCGCACGGCCTCCAGGCACCGGGACATCACTTCAAGGGCATCATTGGGGTGGCCTGGGGTGGAGATGTACAGCTGAGTGTCATCAGCGTACTGATGTAACTCCACCCCAAAGCCACGGATGATCTCACCCAGCAGCTTTACATAAATGTTGAACAGAAGGGGTGAGAGGACCGACCCTTGTGGCACCCCACAAACAAGGCACCTCGGGGTGAACCACTGCCCCCCTGCCAACACAGATTGCGACCGGTCAGAGAGGTAGGAGGAGAACCACCGCAAAAACGGTGCCCCCCACCTCCAACCCCTCCAACTGGTGCAACATGATACCATGGTCGATGGTATCAAAAGCCGCTGAGAGATCTAACAGGACCAGGATAGAGGAGCATCCCCTATCCTGAGCCCTCCAGAGATCATCCACCAACACGACCAATACCGTTTCCGTGCTGTACCCAGGCCTGAAGCTGGACTGGAGCGGATATAGATAGACAGCTTCATCCATTGTTGAATATATCTTGTCTTTTTATGTACCTCCAGGTTTTTGATTGGCATAATACTTTTAATATACATTTTTGCATCCTTTTATGTAATTTGAGATTCCTTTCACAAAAGCCAAATTTCTGCTAGTAACTTCCTACTACTTTGAGGCAAGAAACCTAGAATAAGTATGAGATCCCAAACATCCAAACTTAGGGGGTGGGGGTGGGGAATCAGAATATCTTGCTTCTCTTGATTTGTGCAACCATGCATATTTTGTATCAACATTCCAACTGATGTGATCCTGCCCTTCTCAGATGGTAAGTGATCAGGGGTGAAATCCAGCAGGTTCTGACAGGTTCTGGAGAACCGGTAGTGGAAATTTTGAGTAGTTCGGAGAACTGGCAAATACCACCTCTGGCTGGCCCCAGAGTGGGGTGGGAATGGAGATTTTGCAATATCCTTCCCCAAGGACTGGGGAGGGAATGAGGATTTTGCAGTATTCTTCCCCTGGAGTGGGGAGGTAATGGAGATTTTGCAGTATCCTTCCCCTGCCACACCACCAAGCCACACCACGCCCACCAAGCAATGCCCACAGAACCGGTAGTAAATAAATTTGGATTTCACCACTGTAAGCAATCCCCAAGTGTACTTAAATTGGCCACTTGTGATATAAAAGGAAGCGTTTGAAATGGCACTCCAGTCCCACTCTCAGTGATACAAAGTGATTGTATCCATTGTGCTGCACATTTTGACCAAGTCTCTGAAGATATGTAGAAATAAGGCTGAAGCGTCTGAAAATAAAATAGCCAATCTTGAGTCAAAGCAAATAGAAAAACTGCAATAACTGGAGCTCAACTTTGTCTGAATTGTTTCTATTAGCAGTAAGGAATGCTTTAGCATAAATGGTACATTTTATGACACTTATAAATATTTCTCCTATTACAGTTATTACGATAAATATTTGTACACAGTCTATTTAAAAGAAAATGAGATGCCTCTTTCTATTTACTTTATTTTCTCCTTTCATTCTTTCTAGTTTTTATTCTTATTTCTCTTTTCTCAAAACAATACTCCTAATGGAAAAATAAATATTTTACCATTTAGGTTTTAATGGGAAAAAGGGTTTTATTAATTTAACATGGATATTGAAATGAGATAGGGAGAAAAATAGAAAAACCATCCAGCCCAAGCCGTAGGGGATGGTTTTTCATTTATCGTACCAAGTCTGCCTTTTCTGGGCACAATCTATATTAACACTCCCAAAGAGAGCTATTATAACAAAATAATACATGCCCAAATCATAAAAAGAAAAATCTAGACAATTATGAAATTATAAAACATCATAGCCCCCTGGTTTTATTGATCTGTTCCACTTCCTAATTCACTTTCCTATAACAGCTTCAGCAAGTGTGCATGATATGTAAATTATTAACATAAAGCAGTTTAAGAAAAAAAATATGAATATCTAGCTAGCTAGCTATGAAAATAGCATTCGCCCCTCCTTTCCCTTCTTTTTTTTCTGCTAGCTTCAAGATTTGCAGGTTAAGCAGAGTCTGATTAATTTTCCAGACGGTGTTGGTAAAAACTGTGGAGATAATTTAAAGACTCAATATGTAGATAACAAATCTACAAAACTCCAGCTGCAGCAACAAGATTGTGCTCTAAAGCATTTCTTTCATTCTGTTCATAGCTTGATTGTATTCCCACTAGGCTGATTTAAAGGCCCCATTAGAAAGTTGATAGTGTTATGTATGCATCTGCTAATAAGAAGTCTGGTGGCAAGCGGGGCAACTAAAGAGCACCCTTAGGTTAGACGGCAACTCTTACAGAACTGATTAGAAGAAAATCCTCAGGCTTAGTAGAAGAAAGTTCATTGCTGTATGAAGTTATGGTGATATACAAAACATTTGCTTTTTTCAGAATACAATCAAGCTGAAGGACCAAGACAAGGATGAGAAATGGTTTTTTAAAAAAATAAATCACAAGTAACACAATTTAGAAGAATTAATTATTATACAATATGGACAGGGGTGAAATTCAAAATTTTTTCCTGCCGGTTCTGTGGGCGTGGCTTGGTGGGCATGGCAGGGGAAGTATATTGCAAAATCTCCATTCCCACCCCACTCTGGAGCCAGGCAGAGGTGGTATTTGCCGGTTCTCCGAACTACTCAAAATTTCTACCACCGGTTCTCCAGAACCTGTTAGAACCTGCTGGATTTCACCCTGAATATGGGTTCTAAACATGCTTTATGTAGTGATATATTGCTTCAGTCTTTGGGATACTCATGGAAATTTTAATATTAATTAATAATAATTAATTAATAATTTTTAAATAATTAATTAATAATTTTAATATTTATTTTTATTTGTCCCCATTTATTTGTATTTACTTCCTTTGTTTCTGTTTATGTCCATACCTATACTTTTTATCTGTACATGTTTGACAAACAAACAAACAAATAAACAAACAAACTTGCATCTTTCGTATTAAATTCCAGGAATTGCACAGACAATTAAATGTTTTCTGTATTGTGGCCCAAAAGATATCTCTGAATTCATTCTGGATATCTCAACCCAAAGTTCTGGAAACTGTAAATAGTTTTTTTTCCCAGTTATATTGAACATATGCAGATAAATAAGGGTGATCTGATTCAAGGCTTCAGAGAATTATATATCTTCTAAATCACAGATGGATCTTTCTTGTATCCTACTATTCACTAAATATAGATGACATTTTGTGGAGGTGTACATTGAAAAACAGAATTAAGTTTCATAAAGAACCTGGATTTTACTAGATACTATTATGATATTTCTGACACAATTGCTCCCAATATTTGCAACGTCTCAAAATAGTGAATATTTAATTTAATTAATTTTCACCTGAGATATTCAAACAATGGAAATGATTAGCTTGATGCATGGAAACTAAATCTGCCCAAATCTCTTGCTCCCCCATTCATCTCTCATCTCTTGCTATACACTCATCTGTCCTGGAGTGCAGAATGCTTTTAAGTCAAGATAGCTGAAATTTTCAAGGAAGAAGGAAAGTTTTGTTGTTACTTTATGTGACAGCCCAGCAATGTGAACTCATGATTGACATATGTCACATGTCACTGTCAGATAGCAGTTAGTTCCAGATTTCAAGCTATATGAGGTTGCCTCTTGTAACCAAAGGAAAACCTCAGCCTTTTGATTTTACTGTTAAAGCCTTCTGTACCCAAAAGATTTTTAAACCATGTATGTCCGTACAAATTGTTCTAAACTTTGGGGGTGGGGGTGGGGAGGCAGTGTTCCTTCCCTATTGCTAGGTCTTATTGCTGTAAGTCTATGTGATTGAAACTATTGCTTAGGGTTGCCTACACATTGTTTGGTGCATATCCAATATATGGTTTAGAATTTGGAATGGCTGGATCATATTTTTTCATTCAAGGCAATAAACCCTTTAGTTAAAATATAATAGCCAGCAGGGGCATGTATGTCCTTTCTTAAGTGACAGGGGCCTCAAAAAACCCAAGATGATGGTTGTAACTGTGATGATGACTTCTGTCTTAATTTTTTTTTTTAAATAACTTTCCCTCCTCTCTCCTTACAGATACCTGAAATTTTACATATTAGTAATTTAGGTCTCCTGCATGCGTCCATTTACTGGAACATTGATATCAGTGGATAAAAATCTATTAAAATGGCATTGATTGAGACACAATGCAGTGTGAAGAAAAAGGGGTGGGTATTCAAATCAATCAAAATGTTAATAACAGCTGTCCTGAACAAATGCATTTAAGGGCAAGATCATTGAGTGAGTAACTACGGGTTTCCCAGTAATGCAATTAATTGATCATTCATTGGCATCCTTCAGTCTCAAAAGACTATGGTATCGTGCTCTGGAAAGAGGTCCTAAAAGAGCATCTAGTGTGACTAAAAAGGCTAATTCAAGAGTGGCAATCCTTTCCACACTGAGGGCAGATACATTCTGTCCCCTGCCCAGCCCAGATTTCGCTGGTTTCAGGACTGCCTTTTTGCCTCAGCCTGCCGAACAAGTGTGTCTTCGAATTGGAGAAAGCCATGCTGTGTCTTTAGCCTCCAAGCTGAACGATCGGAGGTCAAGGTTTCCCAGTTGTTAATGTCCATTCCCAGGGCCTTTAGGTCCCTCTTGCAGATATCCTTATATCGCAGCTGTGGTCTCCCTCTGAGGCGCTTTCCCTGCACTAATTCTCCATACAGGAGATCTTTCGGAATCCAACAATCAGCCATTCTCACGACATGCCCAAGCCAGCGTAGACGTCGCTGTGTCAATAGTGTATACATGTTAGAAATTCCAGCACGTTTCAAGACTGCGCCTTTGTCCTGCCAGGTGATGCCAAAAATACATCGGAGCATATGAAAGGTGTTCAACTTTCTCTCCTGTTGTGCGTAGAAAGTCCAAGACTCACTGCAGTACAAGAGTGTGCTCCGGACGCAGGCTCTATAGACCTGGATCTTTATATGTTCCATCAGCTTCTTATTAGGCCATAGTCTCTTTGTAAGTCTGGAAAATGTGGTGGCCGCTTTACCAATACATTTATTCAGCTCAGTATCTAAAGAGAGAGTGTCAGAGATATTTGAGCTGAGGTACACAAAGTCATGGACGACATCCAATTCTTGTGCAGAGATTGTAATACAGGGTGATGAATCCATGTCCTGACCCATGACTTGTGTTTTTTTCAGGCTGATTGTTAGTCCAAAGTCTTGGCAGGCCTTGCTAAAACTGTCCATAAATTGTTGAAGGTCTTCAGCACAGTGAGCAGTGATGCCAGCATGGTCAATCCCGTGAGCATTTCAGCTGGACTTTAGACTTTGCTCTCAATCTAGAGAGATTAAAGAGTTTTCTGTCTGATCTGGTTTGGAGGTAAATACTCTCTGTTGCAGTTCCAAAAGCATGTTTCAGCATGACAGAAAAAAAAAAGATCCCAAATAAAGTTGGTGCGAGGACACAGCCCTGCTTCACTCCACTTCGAATATCAAGGGAATCTGATTTAAGCCATTAAAAACTACAGTGCCCTTCATTTCCTCATGAAAGGACTTGATGATGTTGAGAAGTTGAGGTGGACATCCAATCTTGGGGAGAATTTTATAAAGGCCATCCCTATGAAGGCTATGAAAAGTAGCTGTCTTTGTTCCATTCATTTCTCCTGCAACTGTCTAAGGGAAAATACCATGTCAGTAGTGGACCTGTTGGCTTGAAATTCACACTGTGATTCTGGATAGACTCTCTCTGCAAGCACCTGGAGCTTCTTCAGTATGACACGGGCAAACAGCTTCCCTACAACACTAAGAAGAGAGATGCTGCAGTAGTTGTTACAGTCACCCCTGTCACCTTTGTTCTTGTACAGTGTGACGATATTTGCATCCTTCATGTCCTGTGGTACTCCACCTTCCCTCCAACCAAGACAGAAGATTTCATGCAGTTCAGTGGGGATGTTCTCTTTGCAGCACTTCAGAACTTCGGCAGGGATGTTATCTTTCCCGGGTGCCTTGCTAGAGGCAAGGGAATCCAGGGCCGCATTTAGTTCTTCTAAAGTTGATTCGCTGTCAAGCTCCTCCAAGACAGGCAGGCACTTAATGTTATTGAATGCTTCTTCAGTTACCACATTTTCTCTGGAATATAACTCAGAGTAGTGCTGCACCTAGCGTGCCATCTGCTGTGCTTGGTCCTGTATAACCTCACCTGTAGCAGATTTCAGAGAAGCAGGTTTCTTCTGTGTTGGACCTAAGGCCTGCTTGATGCCATCATAATCCTCTTGATGTTGCAATTAATTGATACAATTTAGATTATAATTATGGAGAAACTAACTCAGCAAGTGTAATAAAAGAATTCCAGTTTCTTAAAAAGCCATTTACACAGTTCTAGTTTTGTTTATCTCATGTAAAAGCAAATATCTGATCACAATATAGACAAACCATTTATGTTTGTGTGTACTTTTTTCAGGACTTTCAGGATTTTTAGCTATATTATTGATAAAGTGTTCATTTCATTTTTGTTGCATTCTAACCTTTATTTCACAACAAGACATTATTAAATAAAATTTTCAAATCAAACATATAATATGTATGTGCAATGAGCAAGTTGGAATGAACAAATTAGGTCCATTATTTCCAAAGTTAGCAATAATGGCAAGGTAATTCAAGGTAAATCTAAGAAGTTAGATTCATACTTGCCACCATCAAGTTCTGTTGAGCTAAAATCTATATCTCAAATGTAATACAGGGCACAGATAGGTGCCCATAATGATTTGAAAGCTATAGATTCAATCTAAGTTTTTATAAACGCTTTTTTCTTTTTGGAAGTGGGAATCCATGTTTGCTACTGGTTTAATCATCAGTTCTTCAATGGTTCATTGACACATTAATTCTCCTTGATTACTTTAAATTAAATTAGATATGTTTTGCTGTCAAGAAATTTATCTGAGATTTTTTTTTTGCAAAAGCTAACTGTGATTGTGGTATCTGGTTCTAAATCTTGGGATTCACTTTCTATGGACAATCTTTATTGAAGTAGATCTTATATAATGCATAATGTTTCATGTTGTCAGAAATTCTGTTCAGGTAAACTTTCTTATGAAAGATAAGTGCTCTCTACTATGTGTAAACACTTGAAGTGAAGACGTCAATGTAGGACTTAAGGATGCTGTTGGCAGTAATCCATGAGTTAAACAGTATGCAACATGTACCATGTTTTAAAGTACCTTAGAGGAACATTTTGGGTGTAATTTATAATGACTAGATTTTCAAGAGTAAAAACTGGGACACATTAATTTGTATACTCTTCCATATTTATTAATCTTAATCCATAACACGGACAATTTCACAATTCCTTATACACCTCTATATCACAAAAATAACAACTGACATGATCAGATTTTAAACTGTAATTATGTACAGGATGTAGTAATTATCTGCAAAGATTAGAATTGCACAGGCAATGGTTTTTCCACATGGCACTCTATAGAAGTGAACATTGATATTTTGAAGAAGCGGGATAGAAAGAACTGATACTTTTTAACTTTAGTGTTACAGAAACTTCCTGAGAATACCCAGATTGCCAAAGAAATAAACAAAACATTTTGAAGAATACACTTGCTTTGTATGTTATAAAATTCAGAACAACTGTGATTACCATGACATCAAGATAAGCAATGATTTAAGAGCTGCTCACTTTATTTGGATCATAATGGGGGGGGGGGGGAAATCCATGCTACAGATCAATGATTTTAAAACAATGAGTAAATGTGACTACCAATCATTCATCTGTTTTCTTTTTCTGCTGTTGCCTGTTCATTGTTTCTTTACACTTGTCAGTTCATTAAATAACTCTGTAGAGAATGCTACAGGATCTTGTTTAGCTGTATGAGGATGTATGCAGTTCATTAAACATCCTTCCATCCCACTAGATAAGGAATACAATAGTCATGTGGACCTACTATGGGAACTGAGTTGTTTATGGTGTTTTTTTTTTCTCCTTAAGGACCTGCAGCCCCTGAAATAGTCATCCCTTCTGTTGAAAAACATCTCTTTCAGGGGTCTGTTTCAGGGCAATGTCAATCCCACTGGCTTTTCTTTTCCTATGGCTTCTATTATGTTGCTGAATAGGGAGAACTGATTGTGCAGTATCAATTGCTGGATTTCACCCAGTAGGTGAAAGAAAACAAAAATTGCTACGGGAACTAAGTAAGAGGTGAAGACCTGAAAAGAAGTTTAATTCAGGGTTGTACAAAATTTACCAATATGAAAACTTGTCATTCTGGAAAACTCTGAAATGTTATATTTTTCTCCTTCCTTCCTTGTCAGATAATGACAAACTTCCCACTCCAGACACATACATGCATACATACATACATACCCTGTTTCTCCCAAAATAAGACATCCCCTGATAATAAACCCAATCAGGCTTTTGAGTGCATGGCAATAAGGCCAAGCCCTTATTTCAGGGTTCAAAAAAATATAAGATAGGATCTTATTTTTGGGGAAACATGGTTCATTCATTCATTTATTTGTCAAACACATATAAGATTACAGATATAAGCATAAACATGATTATGAATACAAGATAAGGATATGAATAAATGGGGACAGTAGGACAGGGATGGTAGGCATGTTGGTTATGTACGCCCCTTACAGACCTCTTAGGAATGGGGTGAGGTCAGTAATAGACAGTCTAAGGTTAAAGTTATGGGGGTTTGGGGAAGTAACTAGAGTCAGGTAGTGCATTCCAGGCATTGACCACTATGTTGCTGAAATTGTATTTTCTGCAATCAAGTTTGGAGCGGTTTACCTTAAGTTTGTATCTATTGTGTGCTCATGTATTATTGCGGTTGAAGCTGAAGTAGTCATTGACAGGTAGGACATTATAGCAGATAATTTTGTGTACTATGCTTAGGTCAGACCGAAGGCGGTATAGTTCTAAGTTGTCTAAGCCCAAAATTTCAAGTCTGGTAGTAAAGGTATGAGCAGAGGAGTGGTGACTCTTCTTGTGAAATACCTCTGGACTCGCTCAATTGTATTAATGTCCGATATACAGTCCAGGTTCCAGGACAGATGAGATGTATTCAAGAATTGGTCTAGTAAAGGTTCTGTATGTCCTAGTTTGCAGTACAATATTACCGGAGAAGCTTCACAAGATTAGGTTAACAACTCTTAATGCCTTTTTGGCAATGCTGTTACAGTCAACTCTGGAACTTAGATCATTTGAGATGAGTACTCCAAGGTCCTTGACATAATGAGGGTCGTCAGCGAAGTCGTATCCACCCAGCTTGTATTTGATGTTCTGATTTTTTTCCCAATGTGTAAGACAAACCATTTGTTGGTTGATATTTGGAGTTGCCAATTGTTTGACAATTCTGACACATAGTCAAGGTCTCTTTGTAGGGCAACAGCATTGTTGGTGGTGTTGAATAGTTTTACATCATCAGTGAAGAGAACACAGTTGCTTATAATATGATTGCAAAGGTCATTTATGTAAAGTATAAAGAGTGTGGGTCCTAAGATGCTGCCTTGGGGGACACCACCATTAACATTTTTCCAGAAGTAAATCCAACAAGCCCAAAGCAGTTTGAGGGGTTTGGGACATAAAATTCTTGACCAAAGGATTGGACCATTCCTGGAACTCTTCAAATTGCTTTGAGTTTGACTGACTTTTTTCTGGAAACTGTCAAACTGGAAACTGTCTCTGATAAAGTATAATTTAGAGCATAGTTTTCAAATGATGTGATGGGATTCTGTGACAGACTAAACAAGTCAGATTAAGAAGATAGACTACTGTGCTAAACCATATGAATATGACCAATTTTATATCACCAGATTGCCTGCGTGATCAGGAAATTCAGGAATTTTTAAAAATTAATAAGTTCCAGCACCTGAAAAGGTTTGGAAATCCTTGACTTAGAAGACATTCAGCATTATTGGGAGAAAGATCGAACATTCCATTATTCCCAGAACATCCCATTCCTGAATTTAAATTCTGCAGATCCCTCTTTAACATCCTGTCAACTACAAGGATCATAAAAAGCTAGCAGGTTGTACTTGTGTTGAGAAGTTGCTGACTTTCCAAATTAAAACAAAACAAATTATTTCAATCAATAAGGTATAAATATTAAAAACTTTGATAACAAAGGACTTGATATCAGGGGCAATCCTGCCAAAAGCCAATTACACTGCATTTTGGAAAATGTGATCTGCAGTCCACACTTCAGTTAAACAATTTTCAGAGAATGCCTCTTGGTTTAGCACCAAAGTTAGATTTGTTTTGCCACTCAAAAGCCAATCCTTTTTTTTTTTTGTAACTTGAATTTTGCCCAGGGCTTCACATATTTCTCTATGCAATTTAATAGACATTTCAGCTAGTGGAGGCTAAATTCCACTATTTTTGCCTTCAGTCCTTCATAGGATTTAAAGGAACAAATTACCATTGGTATCACTTTAATAGATGTTATAATGGAGCATCAGTTGATTGAGATATAATCAGACTTGCCCGTTTCACATTTTAGATCTCCTGAGGCAACAACTGTAGATGCATTAGTAACCAGAGTATTTGTATGAGTGCAATAGAACTTTAGATCATGCAGAAGTGCAGTTCATTAACTGTACACTGTGATTGTGCATTACAGCAAGGTAAAGAAATGGTCTTCTGATATTACCCTTACTTTTTCACGTTCCCTTCACAAACATATTTGCTATATTGCTGCATTGAATAAGGCCATTGGTGACTGCCATTGCAAGCAACAGAAAATACTGACTTGCAGTGCTAGCAATGTGCTGTTGGACTGTCTGTTCTTACTTACTAAAACAGGTTTCTCCAAGTACTTTTTATTGACTGAACATTTGCATTAAGAAGACATCTCTTTTTATTAGCAAGTTGCTTTGATGAACTGTACTGCAGAGGTTTGTTTGTGTGTTTGTTTGTTTTTTGCTGTTATGGACTACATATTACAAAACAAAACAAATGATAGCATTTTACTTAGTTCAGTGTATTCCTAGCAGTAGCAGCTAACTCTTAATATCATTTTGCCTAGAAGGGCCTCCCAGAGGGGCTCCCAGATGAGTTTCTTCAGCTGATATTAATTTCTGAATTAACTATTTACTACAGTTCCAGTAGTAAATACCAAATTCCAGATGTAGTTGCTTGCCAGGAACAGTGAGTACAAATGCAACTAACTCTTTCTACTAAATATGTTCATATAAATTCAAGCATACATTTTCCATAGTTAGTTCCACAAGGAGCTTCTCCTGATTATGCCTAAATGAGATGAATGGAAGTGTCAGAAGAACATGACCAATGTAATTCCCATTCAGTCCAGTGGGGGTAGCATAGGAATTATTCTTAGTGGTGTCTTTTAATAATGATTTTCTATGAGCCAGTTAGTAATAAAAGGAGAAATATAAATATATATATATTACTATATATATGCTATTTAATTGTAGAATATGTACTGTTTCTTTCTTTGCTTCCACTCACATCTGACATGCATACCTTCAAATACATGTCCTAAATACACTTTCACTAGAAAGTCTGGAAGTTAATTCTTAAAAGCAATTTATGTAATGAAATAGCTTTCAGGAATTCCAGATACTTTATACATTTCTCACTGGCTCTACACTGTCTCTACACTGTGTTTCAGATCAAAACAAGCTAATAGATGATATTAATAAGCAATAGACCTCTATAAGTATCAAGTTGGGAATTTATAATAGCATAGATCTTCTCCTCCATTCCCATCTTCAACTTCATTAAGAGCTAATCTCAAATTCAGTGAATAAAAGGAAACCATTTTCAGTTGTCTTTCTACCTAGTTAAGGCAGCAAATGGTGCCTTGAACAAGTCAAGGTACATAGGACCCAAAGGATCCTATATAGGATCCAAAGTATCTTTTTTCCTAGACCTAGGTAGTAAAAGCACAACAGCAATGATACAATTTTTTTTCAGTATGTACACATAAATTAAAACAGACTTGCAAATTGCAGTAGATAAAAGCATCTACACCTTATTTCCCTACTATGTCTTGAATGTAAGTACTTCTTTCTTTCAGACTGGGATTGCTCTGAATGAAAGATAAATCATTTTAAATGTGGTTTGTGCCCAATTCTGATATATTTATTTGCATGGCCACTCATTTCACTTGGGTACTCTGGGCAGCTTACAACCGTTTAAAAAGAGCAGTCCAATAAAAAAAAGTTTACAACCAATATAGAAACATATAAAACAGAAACCACTTAGAAAACAAAAATAACTATGGTCAGTGGACAAAGTCCATCCTTTTATCCAACTCAACAAAACCAATGTAAAAGCTTCCCACTATGGCCAGACTCCAAGACATGGTGGCAGAGCCATGTCTTCAGGGCATTTCTAAAGGTCGGCAGAGCTGAGGTCAATCTAGGTTTCATGAGGATGATGTTCCAAAGGAGTGGAGGGGGAAGGGGAACTCACAGCAGAAAAGGCTGTCTTCCAAGATCCTGCCAGATGACACTCTTGCATAGATGGAACCTGTAACTCTGAAGAAATATATCTAGCAATCAGGCAGATAACCCCATGTGTTGATAATTGAAGCCAAAACTACCTTCTTTTGCTTCCTTTCCTTTCAGACTCCAAAGCATGTTGTTCGTAAAAGACCTTATTTCTTTGCAATTCATGGACCATAACATTTTCAAATGGAAACAAATGAAGTCATTGATTTAGAGGAAATCTTATTATTTCCTAAGTGGCTGGATGTGAGAAAATAGTAATAAAACCAAGACTTCTATTAAAAGATTAATATATTATACAAGGGCATTCTTTAACTTTGGGAAGTTGGCTATATAACAGATTTGCAAGATTGAGTGGCATTTGTTTTCCTAGCTGTCAACACTTGAAACTTATTACAATCTAGTGGCAAGTTTTAAATGAATTAAACAATTTATGGGAATATTAAAATGGCATTAATCTAACTAAAATGTTGCTGGTTGGTGAATTTTAATAATAATACACTACTACTACTACTATTACTACTATTACTACTATTACTAGTACTACTACAAGCAAAATTTGATGTGTATAAAGGTCAAAACCAACTAGAGAATTGGTAGCTGTGATTTCACATTGCTGTATATATGATAAGCAGTCAGCAAAACATACTTGCTAAAATAAAGCCATGGAATAAAGCTGAATTATCGTTTCAGTTTGGGTTCAATAATTTCTTTCTTTATTCCTATTTCCAGAAATGACCATAGGTCAACTACTAATATAGGGTTTAATTTTACCTAGGGCAAGTCTTATATACCCAGGTCTGAGAGCTTATGAGAACCAGGTAGCCAAAGGTGGTAGGTAGGCAGTAAAACATTTCAAAAGTGCATGTATACTGACCTGAAAGTCTCTATTAGAATACATTCTGTAGCTTTAGGTAGTGCTGTAAATTTGGGAGCTAATTCAGTAGCCCCAATGGACCTTCCGGAATTATCTAGTTTTCTATGACAAGAATTCTCAACAGTAATGTTGTTGCCCTGTCTTGATTGTCTGTGAACTCTTCCACTAGCCATTAAATGCAATGGTTCAGGGACAATAATGTGTATTCTTGACTGAATAAGCACAGAACTTACAGTTGGTTGATTTCCCTGCTTCTTGTTTTACTGAAACTTCCCGAGGAAACATTTCCAGTGAGTATGCAAAGTTCACAACATACAATATTTTGATAGGCCAAAGTAATCAAGCCACAATACAATACAGGATCATTATTTAGCCACTAATGGTAACAACACAATACACGAGTATATTGATGATGAACAAACTAAAATTAACTATTAACAAGAAAATATTCATCAATAGGAAACCAGGCTCTGAGACTGTTTCAGTGTCTTCTAAATAGGATTGTACCTGAAAAAGCCAGTCCTCATCTGTGTTTCAATCTTTAAGGAGCTAATTGGCAAAAAGTATTTTTGTAGAATTACAGTGGAATCAATAAGCAGCATGCCATTCCCAGCTGGAATAGCAATAGTCTTATTGCACCCAACCCATTAAAATGGCATTGAAAAGATTTTCATTTGTGCAAAAAAAAAAAAAAAATATGGATGGACAATAATCAAGAAGAGAAGGAACCTGGAACTAAGGAGAACTTTCCTGAATATTAGAACAATTAATACGTTGAATGATTTGCCTCCAGACGTTGTGGGTGCTCCAATACTGGAGGTTTTTAAGAAAAGATTGGACAACCATTTGTCTGAAACGGTATAGGGTTTCCTGCTTGAGCAGGGGATAGAACTAGAAGACCTCCAAGATCCCTTCCATCTCTGTTATTCTGTTATTTCGCTTTGTCCCAAAAGGAATAGCTGTAATCACAAAAGAAATTTTTGGCACAAAAGAATTCAGATATTTGTGTGCATATGTGTGTGTATGTGTGTATCAATCACCTTGCAGCTATTTTATTTTATATCTTTCTCTCTCCCCTCTCAATAAATAAAATAAAATAAATCCAATATTTCAATCTGAGGATAAAGAAATATGTACAAAAAAGAAGTATGTCTAACTGATAATTTTTTTTTCTAATTTGTTGCACATTTTCCAGTTGTAGGTTAAACTGTAAGACAGTAAATGAAAGAAATACTAATGGTAGTTCATTAATTCTACAAGTTTCTTTTCCACCTGCCTTTTGGATAATCATATGCTTTCAGAATTTATTCTGCTTTAAGAGATATAAGTTTTAACCACAGCTAAGTAGACTTTCCTTTGTTACTTGATAAAAGAAAAAGAGGCAATCTGGAATAAACAGTAAATAACCCCAATTATTTTTGAATTCCCAAGTGCTTCAATTAGTGCAAAATCTGAAAGCATATTATCTATCTATCTATCTATCTATCTATCTATCTATCTATCTATCCTATACCGTCTTTTATTTGTTTTCTAAGTAAAGCATAAAGTACTACTTTTAAACATTAGGGTTTTAAACTTTAAAAGAGACTAAAGGAACACCTATCTGAATGGGAAATTGTCTGAATTTTAAGATCAGGCAGGATAGAACTTGATTAATACAGCCTCAGTTTTAAGATCTGTTTGTTGGGCTCATGGGAAAGAGCCTATTTCATATTATTCAAAGCTATTGGAAAGTTTGAAAGTTGCGTCTAGGCCTCTACCTTTTCCATTTTGAAGAAAAGCAGCACAATCTAGACCTTTGTTTTAGGGGAGGTATTTTTAGACTGAGCCAATTGAATAATAATTTCAATGATTTTATGAAACATTAAATGCTTATATCTATATTATTATTTTTGTTGATGTTACCACTCTTAAGTGATCTATGGAAAACAAATCAAGCTACAAACAGTAAAAATCATAAGTAGAAAAGTACCTGGAAAGACTTGTGAGTTGGATAGAGAAAGAAGTTAGGGAAGTATATTCAAATCAAATAACAAATCCAAGTTAATCATAGAGTCCTCTGATTATATTGCCAAACATAGCACTCGTCACACTTGAGAGGAAGAAATAATAGAAGACTGGGCAACAAGAGAAAATGAACATTTTTTTCTCTATCAGGTATCACAAATTCTTCATGAACACTAAAATCTTGAAAAGATCTCTTATACTTTTGAGGGCCAGGTAGCTATTTCATTTGCAGTCCTTTCCTTGTTATCAAAAGGACTGGTGCATGAGTTCTACCATGAAGTACAATGTAGAAAATTAATAACCATTCAACAATGATTATATTTACTTATTGAAGCATCAATCTCAGAAAAACATTTGGGGAATAAAGAAACTAATGCATCAACTTTAGGCTGATCAAGTACTGTATTTTTTTTTTTTTGAGTAATATCTGGGAAACTGCATTTCATAAAATAGATGAGGGTAGGTGAAAGAAATGGATGAACTTGAGATTGAATTAAATTTACCTCATCTTCAGCCCCAGGAACGTTTAGATTTTGGCAGTCACGTTTGAATGGGCTGATTGGGGAGCTCTCCTAAGGCTTTGTGAAGAAATGCATTTTCCTTGGGAGTTCAAGTTGTGTACTCCCGAAACAATCGATTAAAAAGAACTGAAAAAAAAAAGTTATCACTAAGGTACAACTTGCCCTATAACTCACTATCAGTTGTTTCTTTGCTAATAATAACCATTATTTCAATCCCACTTTTTTCATCATCATCCCATAATTAAATGTACCATCTACATGAGTAACATCATGTTTGTCTCCCACTCTGATGATTGCTGAGACACAATAAATGAAGGAAGCTATGACTAATTGCCTACTAATTACCTTATCGTCTTTTTCTATTCAGCTGCATGACAGGATCTGAATGGTTAGCAACCAATGCTCACTTTGGGCTTCTAATCATATCTGTAAAATATACTAAAATTGTTCTTTTGTTTGTGTGGCACACCATGCTAGAGAACTCAGAGGACAACTTTTCATTTATGCTGGATCTCTGCCTGGCATCATTTTATCAGAACTGGCTCTTTATGATTAAGCAAGACCTTTTGGTGCCAAAATCCAAGCAATAAGTATTTAAAAATGGATTCACCATTACACATCCACTAGCTATGAATTATATCATTGCGGTCATATTTAGATGCAAACCGCACACTTGGGTAGTTGGATGTAAAGGTAGCATTGTATGACCACAATTGGAACTAGAACTTCTGCTGCTAAGTAATGCAGTCATTAAGTGAGACATATCCAATTTTATGACCTTTTTGCCAGGGTCATTAAGTGAAACACAGTCATTAAGCAAATCTCATTTGCCCCATTAAGTCTGAATATCAGAACCCCCATTGGAAGGTCATAAATGGCAATCACATGCTGGCTGACGAATGTTCAAATTATGATCACATGACTATGGGGACATTGAAATGGTCATAAGTATGAAGATCAGTCCTAAAGCACTTGTTTCAGAGCTGTCCTAATGTCAAATGATCATTAAACAAATACTCTTAAATCAAGGACTACTGTAGTTTGTCCTAAAGCTTTGGGAGTTCTGTTAACTTCTTGTGGTAGCAGAATGGAACATTTTATGAGTTTCAGCAGCTAAAGATGGTATACTTGAAATATACTGAGACGGTATATTTCAAGACAATTAGCTTGCAGAGCCTCAGGTGGTGTTTTCAGCCATTGAGTCCAAAGCCCAAAGCTGAACAATTTTAATTACTTGAATATGAGTAATAAGCCTCTAGATAGTCATTGCCCAGACTTGTTGGGTGGGTTGGTCATAATGTCCTGAAGAAACAGATGGTTCACTTGGGCCTAATACAGTTGTTATCTTTGTCTCTCCCTGTAATCTTCTCTGAGTTATCAGGTCTGCAGATAAAAATAGCAGTGTGTTGATGCTGCAACTAGATCTTTAAGGAAGGATACAAGGACAAACTGCTTAGAATCTTTCCAGTTTCTCAGCCTTAATGTTAGTCACAAATTTGATGTTGTGAACCACTAGTAAGATTCTTCTGGGGAAATATAAACATCCATTACAAACAGGTTCACCATGTCATTTTTTTGAATATGTATATTGTAACACTTGGGGTGTGGTTGGAGATTTACAATGCCTATTTTGTACTGATCATATCATTGGTAGATGAAATTTAACTGTTCTTTGGCAAGATTGCCTTATCGAAATCATATTTATTTAAATAAATAATTTTAAATTAATAATTATTTAAATAATTGCATACATTATTTAATAATCTGTTCATTCTATTTAGTGGAAAGCCACAATTCACGGAGTCTGATCAACAGATGTCCTGATAATCTCTTCAGTTGCATATCAAGTACATAGTACAGTCATATGCTCAATTTTTACTCTGCTTGGGTTATTGGATCTTTGCATATTAATCTTTTGTGATGTATATATTTATGCTACAGGCTGATTCAACAATACTACATTACAGAAGTCTGTTAAAGCCGGAATGCTTTTTATAAACCTAGTATCTATAGTTCTGGCCAAGTTTATTGCATGAATTTGTGGAAGTTTTTAAGATTCCAGTTAAAAACAAATTCTACATGTATTTCAATTTTTTTTCCACTTCTTAAAAATTCCAGGTGCTAAATATCCATTTATAACGTATAGATGCTATTATTTTGTGTAATATTCCTTAAATCTGTATTGTTCATTACAATGCTGCTTTCGTGAATTAGTTTGGCTTTGTTCTAGTAATGATAATTTTTATAGTTAAGATACTGACCCTTATATAAGTATATTAGAATCAGCCTATAGCACAAATATATCCATCATGAAAGTTACTGTATTTAAATGATTATAAAGAGGAGAATAATGAACATGCAATAAAACAGAATAGGTTAAATAATAATTTTAAAACTGTAGGTCACATCTAGATTGTTTTGGGGGAAGCTCTAAAATATTGTTGGATTGCCATCACTCAACCAATCTAACCTTTGAGTCTGCTGATTGGATAATGATAGCCATAATTCAATGGGTTTATTTGCATGGTTCTTGGTCTAGCTGCCATGTTTGTGCTTTGGCCTCTAATTGAGTTATTTATGTTCTCTGAATCTAACCTGTTCCATTTTTAAAGGGTTACAAAAGTCTTTCGAATGTCTGCCAGAAAAATATAAATGAACAAACAATTTGATCTAGTTTTAGTCACCTTACATTCATCTGTTGTTTGGTGTCTTGTTGAAGTTTTTTTCCCCCCTGATAGCAGATGTTGCCTAGTAATTAAATCAATAATTATCTTCTGTGAATGATATCTACAGTACATATGTTATACTCATTAGACAAAATTACCAAAGTGGTATAAATCATTTTGATTGGGTTTCCATTTCTCCCCATGGTATTTTACACCATTGAGGAAGAAATTTAGCTTTAGCTCTTCCCCTTCATACTGAATATTCATATGCTTTACACTTTCTACAATGGTTTTAGTAATTTGCAAGGTATCTTTCTTTCATTTGATGTTTAATGGCTTAAACTTGGTGTGGTTTTCCTCTTTTTACTTCAAAGACATACATAACCACTTTTGAGCCTACATGAATATTTGCAAGCTTTGGGTCACGGAAAGAGTCTGGTATGGAAGAATATAAGTGTGATTGTGCAACTGATGGGTCCCAGTCAGGAGTGGGTTCTAAATTTTTTTACTATAGGTTCTGTGGGCGTGGCTTATTTTGTGGGCATGGCTTGATGGTCATGTGACAATTCTTTATGATTTAGCAGAGGTACTGGTCTACCAGGCTTTTAACTGCTTGCAGAGCTGTACTGGTCTACTCATTTATTTTTGCAGGCACCGGTCTACCACCAAACTGCCTTTTATCACTGATCAGCTGTAGGGCGGCCCTTTGAAGCCCCACGGCAAGAGTTTAAACCAGTGGTTCTCAACCTTCCTAATGCCGCGACTCATTAATATAGTCCTCATGTTGTGGTGACCCCCAACCAGGGGTGGGTTCTAAAATTTTTTACTATCGGTTCTGTGGGCATGGCTTATTTTGTGGGCATGGCTTGGAAGTCATGTGACTGGGTGGGCGTGGCTAGCTGGTCATGTGACTAGGTAGCCATGGCTATGTGTATAGGGACTACTCAGAAGCTGAAAAAAGTCATTTTTGACAGATCCTCGCACTTTTGACTGGTCCTCACACTTATGACCATCCTCACATTTATGCCTGTGCAGCATTCTTAACAACATGTCACTCATTTCACAACTGCTTTTCTTCACCATGGTGATAAGATAAGATAGGGCAAAAAACATAAAATGTGAGGACAGTCGTAAATTTGAGGACTGGTCAAAAGTGCGAGGACCAGTCAAAAATAACTTTTTCAGCCCTCTGAGTAGTCCCTGTGCACAAAAGGACTACCCAGAGGGCTGAAAAAAGTGATTTCTGACAGGTCCTTGCACTTTTGACCAGTTTTCACACTTATGACTGGTCATCATGCCCATTGTAGCATTCTTAACAGCCATGTCACTCATTTCACAACTACTTCTCTTCACCATGGTGACAAGATAGGGCAAAAACATAAAATGTGAGGACAGTCGTAAGTTTGAGGACTGGTCAAAAGTGCGAGGACCAGTCAAAAATAACTTTTTCAGTCCTCTGAGTAGTCCATATGCATAAAAGGATACAGCAATAGAGAGGGATGAAGGAAGGGAAGGGAAATTAGAGTAGAAGTGAGGGTAAGAGAGGGAGGAAGAGAGGAGGAGAAGGAGAAAGGAAGAGGAAGTAGGGAGGAGAAGAAGAGAGTGGGGGGAAGAGAAAGTAAGAAGGAAAGAAAAGAAAGAGGTGGTAGGTTTGAGGAGAAAGATTGCTGTACAATAAAAAAGATGAAAGGGAAGAAAGCCAACCCCAAACAAATATAAAGATATTAGGATAAAGAATGAATTGTTAAACTTTAAAGAATAAAAGAGAACAAATATGAATAAATAGCAATAATTAGAAACACACATATAAACATACAATGTATTTTCTTTGAACAGAGTATTTGGCCAGTTCACAAATTTAACCAGTGTTTAGTCATTTCAATTAAATTTACAATTTCTATATTTTCTTTTTGCCATATTTATTCCTCATCTATTTTTTAAAAAAACTAATATTACCCTTCATCCTCATCTCTAATCTTAATCAAATTCAATTTTTCCCTTCTATTCTATATTATACCCCTTCCCATTGTCATCTATTTTTATATCCATCCTCACATTGGTTAATTATGTAATTATGTAATACAGTGGTTTAATACAAATTCAACATTTTAATATAAATCAATTAGTTATATAACTATCTTTTTTGTATATCAATCAATATGAACATGAATATTCCAATTATTTCCATGCAATCCAATTTCTTACAAATCAATTAATTATATTTACCAATAATAATAAACCAAATAATTTCCCCCTATATTCCTCCAAACCAAACTTAACCTTTTCTGCTTTCAACACAATATACAATTAATAGTATCTCAATTATTACAATTCCCTAGTTAAATAGAGCTTTTTTTCTTTTGTGTTTTAAAATCTTGAACCTCCTCTTTTGTCCTAAATTTCCCATTGTTTGCAGTTTTGCACCTACCTTTTTTGGTGAGGAAAAAGAAAAAGAAATCTTTCTCTGCCTCATTTTGTCACGTTGCAGCAAAGACCTGCTTTACTTTCAGTTTTGTTTTTTCAGCATAGCTAGGGGGAAAAAAAATCTTCTCCTCCCTTTGCAGCTAGCTAGTCCTCCACAAAACAGCTGAGAGCAAATCAGCTGAGAGTCTGGAGGCTGATCAAATCAACTTATGGTAATTAACCTATGCTGAAGCTGAAAGAGGCTGTTTTTTTCTATTTTTGCAGGCACCAGTCTTCTCATTTGTTTTCTTTTAACACTGATCAGCTGTAGGGTGGCCCTTTGAAGCCCCGCGGCAAGAATTTAAACGGTTTGTTTCCCTCTAGCCATCAGCTGGACTCAGGAGGCAGCAATAGATTGGGAGTGGGCAGGGTAAGCGAATGGCGAACGGTGATCCAACAGAGGCATGAGTGAAGGCGTGGGGGGCGAGAGAGGGCTTTGGCGACCCCTGTGAAATGGCCGTTGCACCCCCAAAGGGGTCGCGACCCCTAGGTTGAGAGCCGCTGGTTTAAACAGTTTTTTTCCTTATAGCCCATCAGCTGGGACTCAGGAGGCAGCAATAGATTGGGGGTGGGGCCAAATAAAAGGTAAGAAGTGGGGTGGGGTGGGGGCAGAACCGGTTCGGCGACGTCATATCGTCACCACTACCAGATCGGCGGAACCGGGAGGAACCGGGAGGAACCCACCACTGGTCCCAGTGGAAAAACAGACACTTGGGAGGAGGGGAAAAATATCTTTTTGCAGCTATTTTTTTTTTTAAAGAAGTTCTATAGTTTTAACACTTTAGACTTAGTGCCATTCTTTCTGGATTTCTCTCTTATCCAGAATATCTCATAGGCTTCATGGAATGGAGAATATCAGGATAAAGAAAATAAAAATGCCCCTGTTACCAATGAATTTACAAGGAAATAATACACGCATAACTGTGAAATGAAAATAAAGTTGCAGCTACTCATTTTGAAAGATTTAGTCTGGCTCCTAATAAATACTCGAGCCTAGTAATATAAATACTAATTGGGGCCTAAGACTGTGCAGGAATTAATTCTTGGTTATATAATTAGGGATTATGATGCATGATACATTCTTGGATGCTACGTATTTTAATATTTTTATTATTTTAATTGGCTCTATTTTTAATTTTGTTTACCACCCAGAATCACTTTTTGAGATGAGTAGCCATACAAATAGAATGAATAAATAATTGGCTTTGCAATCATGTATGAAAAAGTAGGCTGGAGAGCTGGCAATCCTGCTTTGGAATAGCTAGGAAATTAACAACTAGATTTTCTAAAAAAATATGGGATGAGAAAATCACACATCTTTACTCTATGTATCTGATGAACTTGACTTGTCAGTAGGAAACTTTGTAAAGACCATTGAAAAACCTTGCCCTGGGCAATCATCTCTCTTATCTGCTTAGAAGGATATCACCAGTATAGTTCCAATCACAGCAGTAGAGCAAATGACTAGGAAAATGGTATTTTAATAACCTTTTCTTAAGAAGCTGATATTTCATTCCATGTCTGACCTATGCTTTTTATATGAAAAAGCAACTCACATACACATAGAAGTAATAGTAAAAACTGTGTATTATTCACCAATTGGTAATAAAAAGAGAGTAGAGTTTATCAAGAAAATTAAACCCTAAAATGTCTGGGGGATTTCAACTGAATTCAGTATTGCCTTCCAATATCTTCTGTGTTTATCAAAAGATAGTAAGAGGAGTTGGAATAATCCTTTTTCCTATTATTAACTTCAAAGTTTTCTCTCATATGTTTTTTAGTGTTGGCAATACACAGGGTCAACATAAAAGAGCAAAGTTGCACAAAGATACAGTTAAAATCAGAAT
The DNA here is from genome assembly GCF_059756535.1 of Pantherophis guttatus. Lineage (NCBI taxonomy): Eukaryota > Metazoa > Chordata > Lepidosauria > Squamata > Colubridae > Pantherophis > Pantherophis guttatus. The sequence continues at coordinate 43,595,990 of NC_142068.1, forward strand.
TCTTAATACTCTATTATAGGCCTGAAATTTGAGGGTGGGGATTTGTGCAAATAGCTGTCATACAAAAATGTCTGAATGCAGTACTGTAAATGTGTGAAAGAAAAATCATGGTACACCCAAAGTATCTCTTTATTTTGATTTTCAATTGTACAATTTGGCCTATATCTTGCTGAAATAGGGACGTCTGAAGAATTTGATATTTGTGAATTTTGATGTAAAAGGACTTGATCTCCATGTTGCATAATGTATGCATATATTGCAACATCTAAGTTGCATGAGGCTAATATCTATTCAAAAATGTAGGAAAGTTCATTTTGGAAATAAATGTGGACACTTCAATAAAATGATATAAATTTGCTGCTTCTGTTAGAATATGTTCAAAAACTTATTTATAGAATCAATTGTTCCTAGCCAATCAACCAGACGTCATGGTAATAGACAAGGACCTAAAGACAGTGGTGATGATAGATTTAGGGGTGCCAAGTGACAACAACATCAGGAAAAAGGAACACGAGAACTTGGAGAAGTACCAGGGCTGAAAGAGGAACTGGAGAGAATGTGGAAACTAAAAGCCGAAGTGGTGCCAATAGTGGTAGGAACACTTGCCCTGTGACTCCTAAACTGGGACTGTGGCTACAACAGATCACAAGAACAACACCAGAGCTCTCTGTCCAAAAGAGCTAAGTTCCTGTGCAGAATCTTCAGACTCTCAGGCTTCTGGTAGGAGACCTGAGATTAAGGAAGACACATACTTGGAGGGTTTAAGATAAGAAAAAGCAGTATGAACTTTCTTTCCCTGGTGCCAAGTTATAAATTCCATGTCTGTATTTAGCTTTTACAGACATTTTGAGATATCTCATTATAGTTTTTCACCCATCTCATTTAGCTTGGTCTGGAGAAAGGGCTAAACTGGATCAGATACAGCAGATCTATGATTAGATTCTTATATAGATTATTTTTTATTAACCTACATAGGAGTTTTGAAAAGTGGAACAGTTCTTTAAAAGTATATGCTTAACTCTTTGCTCTCTTGCTTTCCCCAGAAGCTGTTAACTCCCAATGCAGAAAACACCAGTTATACCGTGAACCTTTTTCTCACTTACATTTAAACAAGGTACAGATATGCCCTGTGACCTCTTTTCTCTGTCCATTACATTGTTTTCATTTTGTCCCCATGCCATGATGCTTAAGGCATCCTTGGTGATGAAAATAATTGTTTTCCCCTGAAGAAAATAGCATGGAATGAGAGTTGCAAAATGTGTTACACTTCATTTGGCCGTCACCCCTTCCCTCTGGTCACTGATCAAGCTCATTTATTGTTTTCCTAAAGAGCTAGACACAGTGGTGCATGTGAGGCAAGGAAAACTACTTCATTGGGCTTCAAGTAGTATCACAGAGGAACTTTCTGCCACAATGCTGGTTAAAATCTCCCAGACTGGGCACTTTGGCAAAAGCTGCATGATTTTCTGCCACATGATACCCAGTCTGGTGATCTTTGGCATGTTCTGAAAGATTTCCTGGATCAATGGCTCCCATAAGCCCAACAATCAGGTTTTAAAAAAGATTTTTGCAGCAGGAAATGGCAGGCACCTATTTCCGGCCTTTGTCGGTGCAGCTTGGCATACCTCGGTCACTTGGGAAGGTGTGTGACCTGCTCTCCACCCTGAGACACTGGCCTGCCATGTTCACTGTGATCACCTCATGGCCTACCAGCTGACCCAACCCGTGTCGCTGCCATAGGTGTTACCAGGGGCGAGTGGGGCAGGGTTGCATTGTGGCTCTGCATCATAATAGGCTCCAGGAACAGGAGGAGACCCCATCTTCCCCATTGTGAAGCATGCTAAATTTCACTGTGCTGTGCAAGGTGCTGCAAGAGCAGTGAGCAGGCCACTTCGGCTATGAGGTGGCAACAGCAGTGGTGGCGCAGTTCAGGTCAATGGGCAGGCCATAAGGCAGCAGCCAAGTCGGGCCAGTGGCAGGTCGGGTCAGGCCAGTGGCGGTGAAACTGGTCAGGTCAGCATGCAGGCCATGAGATGGCCACAGTGGCAAACATAGCAAGCCAGTGTCCCGAGGTAGAGAGCAGGTCGCACATGGTGTGGCTTGGTGGGTGTGGGAGGGGAAGGATACTGCAAAATCTCCATTCCCACCCCACTCCAGGGGAAGGATACTGCAAAATCCCCATTCCCTCCCTGCTCCTGAGGGAAGGATATTGCAAAATCTCCATTCCCACCCCACTCCAAGGGAAGGATACTGCAAAATTTCCATTCCCACCCCACTCTGGGGCCAGCCAGAGGTGTTATTTGCCAGTTCTCCGAACTGCTCAAAATTTCCACTAACGGTTCTCCAGTACCTGTCAGAACCTGCTGGATTTCACCCCTGTCTGAGGCTCAGAAGAATTTAATCACATGTACTGGGGATAAACAAAACAAACTTGCTGTAGAATTCAGGGAACCGCAAGTTGTGAATTTAGTTGAGAATGAGCAATTGTCATCCATAGAAAATAAAATATGTGATCACTGAAGAGAAATGTCCATATTAACTCTAAACCAGAAATACATCTGTATGCCTGGAAGAGCTTAATCTGTTTAAGGTATCTTATTGCATTTTCTATGCATTGTACCCCTACTCCTTAGCATTGCTCACTGGTCATGGTTACCATGGTTGGACTGTGATTGCAAATTATCTTTTTATTTGTTGTAGTAACCAGCAATTTGTAATGCCATCTGGTACAATTGAGCTCCTGCAGTGAAGGTCACCACAGGTGACCTTCCAACCTGATCTAGTGCAGTGCCCATAGCATCAGCAATTTTTCTTAAAATAGCTACTGCAGGAATAAAAGATCAGACAAGCCAACAACACACCTAGATAATTATTCTGTATAAAATTTAATTTTGAACAATTCATAATCCTCTTATTTTCCAGATGAAAAGGAGTAGCTTGTGACTTTTAGTAGACTCTAACGATGTGGAATCTTAAAAGACTTTAATTCTTAGAATGATTTCAGAAGATATTTTTAAAAATTATGTTACCTTTGTAATTTTTGACTCACAATTGGCACAGGCAACAGCTGCTCAAAATCTGTCTACTCCTGTTCAATCAGTCTGCCAACAAAGTGGGTCTAGTTTACCAAAGCTTAAACCATAATAAAGCTGTTAGACTTTAAGCTGCCAAAAGACTTTATTTTGGGGTGTTCAAAGAAGGAACATCATTAAAACTTCATTATCTCTAATAACAATACATAATAAAAGGTGGACTCAGTAGGGTAGACTACAGTAGAACATACTGGGTTATAGCTTTATCAAAGTCTTCTCTGAAATTCCTTGTATGTTTACTAAAATGTATTAAGAAACATCTTTTTTATCCAGTTGACATCATTTTCAAATGCAGAGAAATTCAAACAGCAAGTCTTTTGCTTCCTCTCTTTACAAGATCATTGTCTCATTCTCCCAAAAAACACATATGGGCAATTTACAGACAAATATGCAGCCCTTAACTGTATTCCTTTCAGCTGTTCTCCCTATAGCCAATTTTGAATTGGCAGCAACAAGGAAGCAGTCATCTTCTGCTGCTGTTAGAGGGAGGGAAGATTTGTCTTTAACAATTCTTAGCTGTTCCTGCCTCTTATCTGCCTCCAGAAATAGATGCCCCTGTGTCAGTGGGAATGTGGTTCTTGAGTAGGCATCACATACAGCCCTTGGAGACAAAAGGTTGGCTATTCTTGTAATATTAATTTACCTTTTTATTAGTAAATTTTAGATTGCATAAACATTTCCAGTAGGCAACTTACATGGGCTATTTTTATTCTGCCCCTGTTTATTCCAGCTTTGTTTCCAGATGCTGTGCAACTTTCTTCAATGTTTTCTCTTATTCAGTACCTGCCTAAATGAATTATATTGCTGAGACTCATAACTCCTTGGTGATATGTAATACTTTCCCTATTTTTCTTCCCAATCCCCTTGGTGCTTACAAATAGCTCAACAGATTTCCAAGTGCCAGTGAAATGAAAGACCTTCTCTTTCCCCCCTCCCCATTCAGTAGCCTGTTCCATTTTATCAGTATTCACAGCTATAGTCCACATTTTGAGGTCCTAAAGTTTTTGGAGATGGGGATCAGGACTTGGAATCTCCTGGGGAAAATTCTAGGTGCAAGAGAAGGAAGGAAATATTTTTCTCCAATGTCGTTTGTCATTTTGCTATCACTGGTCAGGAATTCTATTTATAAACATATTTCAGCACTGCTTTCACATCCTGAAGTCTTTTATTCAGACAAATCAGTCCAGACAGATCAATGAAAAGGATTAATAAGTAAATTCTGCTTGCCACCTAATCTTCTCCTTTTGCTAGGTTGTTCTTTCTAAGATTTCATGTAGAAATTTCAAGGTGGTTTCCCACTCATGTAACTCATTTTCAATAATAATATTCATGAATAAGGTGCTGATAGCATTTTTGTAGCTCTTCAATGTTTCCAAATTTGCTACTATGAAGAGCAGTGTTGGCAGCAATGGAGGAGATCATATATTTAAAGACTGGTTATTTGTACAGTTTTTAATGCCAATCAAGGAGAAGTGGCTGAAGACAATTGGGGCTACTATATTATATACTATATTGCTAGGTTTATATTCCAGAATTCCTTCAAGAAATCAAGAGAGATCTAGTATATCCTATAGGGGGAAAGGAGCTGGAGGTCGATATAATTTCTAAAACAGACACTAAAAACACAATTTGATACAAGTTCAATGCAGGGAAAAAGGAAAACAGAAAAAAACAACAGTATGGCTGCACAAAAAAAGATCTGCAAACAAATGAATAAACAGAATAGGGATAGGTCATCAAGAAAGAGTATTTATAGATGACCTAGAATTGTAGAAGATATCAAAGAAGCTAATGCTCAGAATAACCTGAGTGGCAAAATACATGAAGGACAACAAAAAAACACTCTTGACTATGTTGAAAATAAAAGGAAGAAAAAAGTATACAAATGGTGCAGTCTTAAATAATGACAAAATAAAGGTGTGCGATCCAACTCATATTTTGGCTTAGTCTTCACAGACGATGTATGGTATAGGCTTCAGTAGGCAACTTTGAAGATCAGGATAAAGGGCTTAAATTTAATCCTGAGATTGATAGAAATATAGTCAGGGCATACTGCTTTATTTTGAATGAAGTTAAAGATCTAGGACCAGTTCTGCGGATGCAACTCAGGTGACTAAAATTATCTTACTGATAGTCTAAGTGAATCTGAATGTTTTTCTGAGAGCTATTGTAGAATGTATGATATGTCAGATGGCTGGTGGAGACTAAATGTTTTTATCTTCAAAAAGGAAAAATTAAAAGGAGAAACTAGTAAAGAGCAGACCAGTTTAACTCAGACAAATACTGCAGAAGGATATAATGGTATCATTGGAGGTCACTCGTTATGCATCTTACAGTTGCTAAAAAATATGGATGAATTGTTTAGAACACAGTGTCAAATTTGATTGTGTCACAGGCCGGATTGTGATGTATCATGACTCTTTTTGCCTTTGCGGAGCTGGAGTAGGCGTGGCCTGCATGTGATGTATCCGGTAGGCTGCCAGTTTGACAGGTCTGGTTTAGAACAAGTAAGTGGTTTAGAACTTGAATGAGTAAGATTATTTATTGGCCATAAAGATAATAGAACTTCATAGCAGAGAAGAAAATAAGTTGTAAATTATTGGAATTCTTTTTGTGTGTGTTCAGCTTCCTGTTTGTTCAATAAAGGGTATTTTTCTTTTTACTTGAGACTGGGTTTCTGCTGGTATTATTGCTGCCTAGCTGTATGTTTCAGATGTTTTGTCTGAAACAGATGGAACAGGTTGGTGGTATATTCTTATTTTATTTTATAAATGTGGTATTCACAATTTTACAGACTAGTTTTAATAAATGACTTTAATTCAATTTTTATTATTTTTGCTCCGCCCCTGCACTCTGTGTTGAGTGTGATTTCAGATGAATAGATATTCACTGGTACAAATGTGCATACATGCATACAAATATGACATTTAAATGCATTTATTGGTGGGGAAACATTCAGTATTGTTTTCATCTGGAGTGATCAACTATAGATTGATAAACTGGAGTGGTGGGCATTGGATTTTATTTTAATTTTTTATCTACTGTGCTTTAAAATCCAAAGTCTTCATTTCAGAGAAATGCAGTATCTCCTGAAGCTTCTTTGTTCAATTTTAAATATCCTTCTTTCCTTCTTAGTTTCAACATTTCATTTAGCGCCACCGTTTTTTCTAAAATCCTCTAAAGTTCTTCAGTCCAGCTGAAGTTTCTATAGTTGCCTACAAACTGAAAATAAGTCAGCTCACATTTTAAAAATGAAAAATGGGTAGAGTGAGCAGGACAGATAAGTGTTTCTCTTTTTTCTTTCTGAATAATATTTACACAGAGACATGCTGAAATATCCTGAAATACCATTTTTATCTTTGAAAATGGGACATATGATAGAGATTAATGACACTATAGTGAACCTAAAAATACAGCATGCAAAGAACCTGTGACTCTTGATTCTTTTAACAATAAAATCTCTCATTCAGAAAAATAGCATTGCTGCCAACAACAGCTTCCATGGTTGTGTTTTATAGTTTTTATCCTAAAACAATTTTTTACCCCTGTACTCTACTGGTTTCTTCAGAATGTTCCTGTTAACAAAGCTTGTCCTTCATCTGTTTATAGCATGGAAAACGTGGAAACATTTTTATCTGAATTAATGATAGTTTGTGGGAAAACACCCCAGAGAAGAACTACATGAAAGATGCTTTCAGAGGGACCTTAGCTTAGATTTTAAAATGGGCAGAAATGGCAGGATGAACTCTCTTGGCATCATGCCTGTTTGAAATAGCAGTTTGTTAAATCATAGGCAGCTGAGGATAATTTATATTGCTGTTTCTATTTCAATAATTCCCCTATTCTAGAAAACAAAATGGCTGTCATTGAACTACTCTATTGATCCAGTTTTGATTAAGGTGTGTCTTTAATCTGATATTTTGGGTTAGCTTTTGTGCCATATTTTCCTAAAGTCATGTGTTTTCTTAAGATCTATTAATAGAGGTAAACGAAATCCTAAGAGAAAGACAGCAGTGGTGTTCAGTCCATCAGAAATTCAAAGTGTGTCTGGATATGCCCTGATTTCTTTCAAATATCATTGGCAAAAGCTATTGTTCAAAATCATGAAAAAAGTTCAAATGTGGAATACCTCTCTGGATTTAAATGATTCATCTTCTTTTGGCTTCTTGCCCAGTAAATCAGTTTGCCACCTACATTTCTGTCTTTTCTTTCCAAAATAGTGGATAGAAGTAATTTACTTCTATTCTGTTAGATATTAAAATTTTCTTAAGGATTATATCAGTGCACTACTTACAGGAAGTTACTATCCATCAGTCCTATTGCTGTATAGAAAAAGGCAGAATTTTAAAAAAGGATTTATAATGTTGATATTTAAATTAAATCAGATAAAATTAAACATAAAAAGAAGAAAATGAGATAAAACAATGTGTTAAGCAATATTTTTGCAAAATAATAGGAAAATGAAAATAATAGCCACATGCTCTTGCATCTGTACCCATCCACTAGAAATAAATTTGGAAATAATCTATGTATAACAGAAAATACATTGAAATGTGTCTTTTAAAACCTGACATTTCAGTCACTGTTCTTTAACAGTATTGTTGTCTTATTGCTGAACGTAATGGAACATAGGGGGAAGAACCAACAAATAATTCAGTTTTACCACTTTGTAAGAATGTAAAATAGTTTATGGATAAAGCCTTTCAAGTATGATTTGTTCTGAATATTCTGTTAATATTCAAAATAAAATATTTCTTTTCTAAGTATTTTGCTTCATTTCCGCCCTTTTGTATGGTACTTTTTCAGCATGTTCTGGGCAACATGATTGGAATGTTGACCTTTATTTTGCATTGGTTCAATAAAGAAATAAATTCTATCTTGGCTAGAATTCTATGCTGGGTTAGTTGGTTTGCTGAAATTTTTATATGTACTGGTATGCAGTCCGGTGCATTCTCTTATGCTTCCTTGGTGTTGAGCTCAGAAACTGACAATTAAGTACACTGGTTTGATTGCTGTTAATATGTAGCTAATATTAGCTTTTACAGTTGCATTATTGACCTGTTAGTATATTTGTTTATATACTGGTATTGGTGGTTGAACCTCGCAAATGGTAGCGGAGATGATAGTGATTTTTTTTGCTTTGATAATATTAATAAATGCTGTTCATACAGTTATTTAGCACCAACCTATTTTTTTTTCTATTGCTGGATAGCTAACTCATGTAATATTGAGAATCATGTATAGAATAATAGAGTAATAGAAATGCAGTTGTGTTTGCCCTTCCTTGGTTGGAATGGAATGTTCAAGATGTGATGTACTAAAAAAAATTGCTAACTGAAGGACATTGAAGAGACAATTAGCCTTTTGTCTTTTGTATTGAATCAAAGCCTATCTTCTATTATTTGGTGCTGTGGAATTTTTTTAAAAAATGTCTTTACAATTATATTTCTCACGAATGTTTCTGCAGGCTGGTGGGTTGATAACAGCTAGCATGGATTGCCACTGAGCAATTCTCACTTTGCAGTGAAAAAATAGCAAAGGATTCAGTGAACGCTCAGAATACATAGTTTGGCTTCATAGCTAAGGTAGGATTAGAACTCATGGTCTCCAGCCTGATGCCTTGACAACAAACTGGCTCATCTGTAGTATTATTCTATAAAACTGTTAATGTCCTAACCAAGCTATGATATCACAGTGATGCCAATTTTCCAAGTGCAAATAGGGGACACCTTCTTCTTCCGTGAATGTATCTACTGCTTATTGAATTTTGTGCTGTAAGAAAAGACTAAGTGCACAGCTTCTTTCACCTACTTTGCATTAAAGGATCATAGACCATATGCTGAATTAATTCCTCCTCCCCCCCCTACATCCGTGGAAATTATCACAATATCATGTCTTCTTTCATTCTTGTAGAAAAATTATACAATATAAAAACTTCAGATGATGAACTAGATATATTGCTTTCTTCCCTAACAATTCTAATAATATTACATTTCTCAGAGTTTAATTTTTGCCCAGCATTTGAAAAACAAATTAAGCTGCAATGTTGTAGTTGGTCTGACAAGTCATCTCATTTTAGTTGCAAAAACAAATGATTCCTGAATGCTTAAGACAATACTTTCCAGAGATTGCTTTTGAATTGCAATGATGTCATCTAAACTTCAATGTATTTCTAATAAATAATGCATTAGGAAATTCAGACCTTTCAAAGGTACTATAAAGAAACCAATCTTTGATTGCTATCAGCAGCAACCTTGGTTTAGTCTTGTAAAATCCCTCCTGTTTCGTCTATACTTATTTTTGTATCATAGAAATGGTGTGAAAAAAATGTTGTAAGGTGCCAAGATACCGAACTTAATTTAATCTGCATGTTCAGAGATATATGGATGTACAACTAGGCACATGTCATGGTAACTTACCAAGAATGAGATAGAAAGGCTTCTTTCAGAAACCTAATTCTGTGCGTGAAGATTCCTTAATTCCACAGAACAAAACACTAATGCAAATAATGTATCCTTTTTGAAGGGAATCCGAAATCAATTTATGATTTGAGCACACAAGGTATAAAAACATTTTACACAGATGCAATCTGAAACTGATGTTTTGTTGGTCCTTATGCTTGAAACAGAAAAGCACCTCAGTCATTATATTTCTATATTTTGACATCTACTGAAAGAAATATCTTGTGCACGCTGGAAAATTTACCTTAAGCTGCCACTTTTTCATTGCTTAGATGTATTATTTATTTCAATAAATATTATTTCTAAATTTGGGTTACTCATTTGTTTATATTAACAAATCAATATCACCTATATTTCTGGATAGAAGGTAATCAGCTTTGTGATTATATTCTGAACTTCATCAGCTATTCTAAACTGGTTTTAAATCAACTGCTGCATTTCACAGTTAAATCTTTTAGTGTAATTGATGCAATTCTCGTGTATATTCTTGAGCGAGCTTGAGCACCCAATCTGATATTTTCCACTTATGTTAAACTTTAAATCCCAGATATAGCACTATAAATCTCTAACTATGGTGATTTACAAATTCCAGATATATCGCTATAAATTATAATCTATGGCGGCTTTACCCATGCTGTCTTTTAACTCTGGAAGATATACCCAAAACATCTGAAAAATACTGGTTTGCAGATGAATGTTCCAGATGTATTCAGACTACAATCCCAGAATTCTCAGTCAGCATGGCTAGCAACTATTAAAAGTAGATGAATCCAAAGGATGAATTCTTTAGGACAGGGGTGGGCAACTGTGGCCCTTTTACAACCTGTGGACTTCAACTCCCAGAATTCCTGAGACAGCCAAACTGGCTCAGGAATTCTGGGAGTTGAAGTCCACAGGTTGTAAAAGGGCCACAGTTGCCCACCCCTGCTTTAGGAGATTCTAGAACTGAAGGTAGCTTGTAAGTAAAATACAAAAGGAAGACCTCCACTAAATTTTATGGAAATTTGCTCAAACAAGAGGACTCCATTTAATCAGAACTGGGCTGAAAGGGACTTATACAACCTGGAAGGTACTGTATTTCAAATATTTACTGCCAATTGTCATATTGCTTAGTCTAAAGGCCTGCTTCTCTCGACACTACATTTGCAGCAAAGGCTTGCTTGCCATTTTCTAATGGCATTATACACAGCAACAGATTAAAAGGTTAAAACAATTCTGTTGTCAAAAAAAAATCAATAATGCAATTGCAACCTTTAAATACATAGGTATTTTAAATGCATACTGCATACAGCTTGCTGTTTAAAGCCATTTTAAAATTCCTCGGGAGCTCTGTGTTTACATTAGTATTATTACTGTTGGTATTATTTCGTTCAGCTAGGAACAATGAGAAAAAAATGGAAACCAAATGAGTTTTAATGAGTAATTTTCTTGGTTTTACCTCAATTGGAAACTTAATCTGGACTTTAAAAAATGCTTATTTTCCATGAAGCAGACTGGAGAATGTATGTTCTTGTCTTCCAGTACTTCCAATTTCTTTATGATCCTTTAGCTCAGTATCTCTCACTAGTGGAGCTGGCTATCCATTGAGATATTTTTGTTTTATTCTTCCAAGTGCTTGTATTGACATGGCCCTGTAATTGCCTTAATCACAATTCTTTCAGATGCTTTTTTAAAGTGATGTTCACAGACTTGAATAAAACAAACCCACCTGGTCAGGCAGGAAATGTATGTTGCAGACACTGTCAGTTAAAGAATTCGAATTGGCAGGTTCTAGGAAGAGAGCCTTTTCTGCTGTTGCTCCCACCCTGTGGAATATCTTCACCCTGGAGGTGAGATAGTGCTCACTCTCCTGACCTTCTGCAAAGGAATGAAATTGTGGCTTGGTAGTCTAACATGGGGAGCTCAGAAGGGCACACAGCAGTTGGGCTGGTTGCTGCTCTGACAGCCCTCCCGTTGCTTTTAAAACTACCCTGTTTCCCCAAAAATAAGACATCCCTTGGTAATAAGCCCAATCGGGCTTTTGAGCGCATGTGCTAAAAATAAGCCCTACCCAAAAATATTTAAACACAGAGCTGGAAATCAGGTAAGACAGCAAGAGGAGCCTCATCTTGCTCCACATGTCCCAAAATAATAAGACCTCTCTGAAAATAAGGCCAAGCTTTTATTTCGGGGTTCAAAAAAATATAAGAGGGTGTTATTTTCAGGGAAACACAGTATAACATATTTTAATCATCCTTGCCTCCTTTTAAATTCTAATTTTTATAGATTTTTATTTTTTATATACTGTTTTTATATTTAACATTTTCTTGTACACTGTCCCGAATCCCTCCCTGAGGGAGATGGGCATTTCAAAAAGGTGAAAAATAAATTTAAAAAGTGCTGTTGCAAAATGTAATTTCTAGGGAGAACTTGATGTTTGTTTGTGCACGTCCTGTGTGCATACTGCATTTGAAGGTACTCTTGGATTGCGGTCATTACTCTCTACAACCAAGAACGGTTAATTAAGCCACCCCAGCTCCATTCTTTGGTCATTGATGCATTCTCTCATAATATCCTCAAAACTTTTGCTGGCCTAAGAAATGAGTAATACAAGCTGATCTAGAATTAACCTTTCAAAAACTGACATGATGATCACATTTCCTGCTCTTGGGGTTTGAGGCACTTTATTCCCTCTTCGTGCAGATTTTTCAGTCCTGTCATTTTTGCACTGTGGCCTCCAAATAAATGTTCAGTAACTCAGTGACATTTACATAATTGCCCTTGGAGAGTGAAGTTCCTGCTTTCTTCCTTAGCAGAGTACAAGCTCCATTGATGACTGACAGTTTCTTTTCTGTTTTCTGATCATCTTGTGAGCAGTTTTATCTGCTTCAGTTTCTTTTTCACAGCTGGTAGCTGTACCAAATCTTAAATCCAATTGTATTATCGAGATAAACTGGCCAGATGACAAAGTGTGAAGCTTGACCAAGCTTTTTATGCATTGGTATCTCTTTGAAATAGAGAAATTAGAAGCATTTCCCTGAAAAGAAAGACATAGAATCTACTTCAATTGGTGCTGGAAGTAGAAGGAGAAAACTTCTTGAATTTATCTATTGCCTATGTAATTATCACATCTAGCAGTGGAAAAGAATCTTCTATTTTTTTGTGTATAATTTGATTTGCTAAATGTTTATCCTCCTTTTCCATAGTATTCATGGAATTCATACAATTTTGCATTTTATGAAGAACAATTCATTTTAATTAGATGATACCTGATAATGAGACGGAATAGAAACTCAGGATTTAGTTATAGTTCCATCCATTCAATGATTTCAAACTTTAAATGTGCTGGTTCAGAAAGATTGCAGGTCAGTAAGTTCAAGTCAGCCCCCCCCCCGAAAATCAAACATTAGTTGCTTGTTTACCCATATATTTAATGGTTGAGCTGAGATAAGCTGTTTTCCTTTACTGTGTGCCATACAAAATCTTGCACTGAAACAGTAGAGTACTTCATAAGTGTCATGATATAGAAAGATAGATAGATAGACAGACAGATGATAGATAGATGATAGATAGACAGACAGATAGATGATAGGCAATGATATATAATGATAGATAGGTAAGTAGGTAGGTAGATGATGTATATATAGAGATGGATAGATAGATAGATAGTTAGATAGATAGATATAGATATAGATATAGATATAGATATAGATAGATAGATAGATAGATAGATAGATAGATAGATAGATAATCCACTCACTGAAGCCAACTCGCCACAGTCAACTCTCTGTGGAACAACTTGCTATGGCCAACTCACCACAGGACAAGAGTTATACTAATATTGAAGAAATAATGGAATAGAATAATTAAAGAATGGATGCCAAAGGACAAAATAAAATGTGAATGATAAAAATTAAAATATTTTAAAAATTATTTTAAATAATTAAATTGAATTGTTGAATTGTCCCATGGTGGGTTGGTTGTGGCAAGTTTTTTTTTTTTTTAATTTTGATTTATATGCCGCCCTTCTCCGAAGACTCAGGGTGGCTTACAATGTGCTCAGCAATAGCCTTCATCCTTTTGTATATTTATACAAAGTCAGCTTATTGCCCCCACAACTGGGTCCTCAATTTACCTACCTTAGAAAGGATGGAAGGCTGAGTCAACCTTGAGCCTTGGCAAAGAGTACATCTATTTTTTTTTTAATGAGTTGACCCATTCCGGTTTGGCATAATGGTTAATGTGCAGTAGGCTAGACATCAGGAAAATATGAGTCTTAGTTTGGGCTTAGGCAGAAAGCTAACTAGTTGACCTTGGTCAGTCATTTTTTCTTAGCTCTAAGAAATAGGCAATGACAATCCGCTTCCAAATCTTGCCAAGAAAGATTTGAAGACTTGTTCAGACATATACAAACAGGCTAATAATTTAAAAACATGGTATAAAGTGTACCAATGTGTCAGGTTACTTATGGTTATGATATTCTGGGAAAAGATGAAAATATTTTTTTCCCTCGTTTTTGTGTATGGATGAAATTTTGCAAATAAAGAGAAGTTGCCAGAAGTACTCCTACTGCATAATTATTCAAGGATTTATTTCCTCAACTGTAGTCGAGTTTCACAATTTCCATGGTAATTTTCCCTGAGAAATTATTTAACATACTCTAATATATGAATGAATCCTTAAATAAGTAAGAGGTATGCTGTGTGGGAAACATTATTAACAAAGAGAACAGTACTTTTCCAATTTATATATCTTGCCTGGAGCAGTTATAAGCAAAAGGAAGAATCTGGGATTTTCATAGGAGGTAAGTGGGAGGCATAGATATACCGAGGATTTTCTGCAGCTGTTCCCATCCTCCATTGTAGAATTCCTAGAGGAATTCCACCTTAGTTTCCATCTTCCACATATTTCTTAAGCCAATTTTCCCTTATGGTGTCATCTTTTTTCTGATGATCAAAGTTACAGGGGAACAAGTTTCTTTTATTCCTCTGTTCCTGTGTAGGTGTGTGAAAACTTTGCACAAGGATGTACTGAAGAACAGAACTGAACTGAACTGAAGAAACTTCTTGGATGAGAAGGGAAATGTCTTCAAGGAAAAACAAAGTCCAGTTGCCTTTTGAAAAAAGCATCTGTGGGATAATCATGACCTGGAAAACTGATAATATCCATATGCATAGTATTTCATAGGGAAAAAGATTCAATGTACCTATACTGCAACTTAAAGATTTTTTTTTTTAAAGGAAGCGAAGCTTTGTACCACTGGATAGAAACCAAAAGGGTGCCCACTGGGAGACTAAAGGTTGAGAGAATGAAGTGCTGGGTCAGCTGGCAATACTGAATGGATGCAGAGACCATTTGCAATGAGTTGGGAGTGGGAAGAAGATGACATCCATTTTGATACCTGGGAATTGGAGGGTGTCCTGGGCAATGGGCCAAGTTCAAACTGCCTTATATTTCAGAAGAACTTGCTTAGCTCAAGGATCTTCCTTCAGCATACTGCATGAGCTTGAAGCCGTTTCAAGCCTCTACTTTCTAATGTCATACTCTATTGGGAAACTGAACTGATTTATTTTCAGTTGGCTGCAATAGAATTGAAACTGCAGCAAAGCAATTTTTGAGGCAGGAGTCACACTGGGACTGCATTTTGCCACTGAAGGAAACTCTTACTGCTTTTCTTAATCTTAGCTTCTGAGCTTTGGATCCCGCAAGGTAAATTCTAGCTTACAAGCTCTGCAGCTTCCCTTCAGTTCCTTAGAAAACAAGACAAGAGGTGAAATTGGCAAGCATCTCTTCCTATTCTTCAGAAGAGGAACAGCCAGGATACTTAATCATTAGGCTTCTGTTTTCTTCCCTTTCTTTTCTTTCTTTCTCTTGTGAAGTGGAGAGGGGGAATTTTCATTACTGCAAACATGCAGTAATGAATGTTACTCCATTCAGTAAGGCACTAATATTCACCTTTTCTTCTTCAACATTTTACAGGTGACTTTGGAATTGTTTCTGAAGATTTAGGGAAGATAACCTGAATTAAGATTGTCTGCTTAGCTGCTTATGTGGTGCAATAGATAGTTTTTTAAAAAAATTCTGTTCGATAGGAGTCATTCAGTTGTGGAGTAAAAATAGGTTTCCAATTAAAAATTAAGGTGAATTGAGAGAACTGTGAAATTGTGAAATAGAGATGAATTGGTGGTGATATATGTCTGCTTTGCAAAGATTGTTTCACAGATAATCTCAGATTTACTGGTTCCCTATTCATACAGAAGTTCCATTTTTGTGAACATGAGAACAATGGCTCAATAATTCATTTTGTTCCAGTCAAAGGAACAGAGCTCAAGGTGTGAGACTAATAAATGGAGGATTGCCCATGAGTAGGGTCCAGATTGTTTGTATTTCCTCCATTGGTTAAAATCATCTTCTTAAAATATTTGTGGCAAATAACCAACTAACCATAACTCAGACACTTGTTTGGCAAAATGATTCAGTCCATCTTTTACAAAGTGGAGCAACTGGTCAGAATACTTTTTGGATATGTTAGTGGCATCTTGTGTTTTGCAGACTGAAGACTACATATATTAGTTTTTGTACTATCTAGTCAACTAGCCTCAACTCTGAAAATCCTTTTCCCTTTTTCTTTTCATTCATCTGGGGAAGACGATTGATATCTTTGATACCAGCAAATAAAATTTATAAATAAAATAAATGCCTTTATCAAAAACATAGTCAAGGCTATAAAGTAATTTTATGATTTGTTTTAATGTTGTAATTAATGGTATTTTTTGCCTGGGAATTCAGTATGTTCATGGGCTTTTTAGCTCAGTTGTAAAAATTCACATGGGTTCACATGATCTCTGAAACTCTTTTGTTGCGATATTTTCAGGATCAGACTCAATAAGATCAACAAGAGTTAAAGATTTAACTATATATTCTTTTATTTACATTAGGCATTCTATATTCACTGAATATTCACAGATAGAAGCAAGGGAAATGGTGTAGGTAGCTCCTTATATATACAATGGGTGGAGCTATATGTGGGAGTGGTGAATTATGAATACATTAAGAAGTGAAGAATAAGTTAACCCCTGATACCCTGTCTGTACATTATTTACACATTGGAGAATAAGGCATTTATATCTGACAAATCCCCCTCTAAATGCCGATTCGTTATACAACACCAGTTACATTCAGATTCAGGACAATACAAAACATACAACTTAGAGGTTAAGTATTTATGCTGTTTAGAAGGTAAAGGCTTCGTTAATATATCAGCTAATTGTTCTGAAGTGTCGCAATGCACTGCTTTAATAAATCCATCCTGAGATAATTGTCTCACATGTTTAAATTTTATATCTATATGTCTGGATCTTTGTCCAATGGCATCAGATCTAGATATTTCAATGGCTGCTTTATTGTCTTCATGCATAACAAAAGGCAGAGCAGGTTTTTTCCAGACATCTGAAATTAAATCATTAAACCATACAAGATTATTTGCGGCCTTGGATAAACAAACATATTCCGCTTCTGTTGTTGAAGTAGCCACTAGTTCTTGTTTACCAGTGTACCAGTAAACTGGACAGTCATTTAAGAGAAATACATAACCGGATGTGCTTTTTCTGCATGAGGTGTCTCCAGCCCAATCTGCATCTGCATAACACGTAAGCTTTGGTTCTTTAATATCATTAGGTTCTAACATTAAACAAAAGTCTAGTGTACTTTTTAAATATCTTAAAATTCTTTTAACAGCTTCCCAGTGGTACATTGTTGGTTTGCTGAAATGCCTAGATAATAAATTGAGTGGTAAAGCGATGTCCGGTCTAGTCCAATTAGATATGTAAAGGAGTGAACCTATGATTGATCTATAGAATGTATTGTCCTTGAACTCGGGAGAAGACTCATCAGAATTCCTTAGAAAGTCAGTTTGCATAGGGGTATCACAAGGTTTGGCATTGTTTAAGTTGCATTTATTTAAAAGATCTATGATCTTATCTCTCTGGGTAAGTTTGAATCCCCTTTTTGTCTTATTAATTTGGACACCAAGGTATTTGTTTACCTTGCCTAAAGATTTCAATGAGAAATGTTCATTTAGTTTAGTTACAAAAGTTTCTCTTCTTTCTTTATGTTTTCCTATGTATAAAATGTCATCCACATAAATCAATACAAATTCAATGTAATCATCACCCCTCTTGACAAAGAAACAATTATCAGCAGTGGTAGCGTTGAAGTCCATGGTCTTAAGTACTTTTACTAAACAATCATACCACCGTTTACCAGATTGTTTTAGCCCGTATAAACTCTTGTTTAACAACCAAGTCTCATTTCTGTTTGTGTATGGACTATGAGGTGCTCTCACGTATATTTCTTTATCTAATTTTGCGTGTAGGTACGCAGTCTGTATGTCATATTGGAATACATCTAGATTGAGTGCTGAAGCTACCACTAGAGCTGTTTTGACACTCTCTGTTCTTACAGTGGGGGAATACGTGTCAGTATAGTCCTCTGGATATTTCTGTGCATAACCCTGTGCAACCAATCTAGCTTTGTATAGAGTATTTCCTCCCTCTAAATTCTTAATTTTATATATCCATCTGGTACCAATAATTGTCTTATCTTTAGGTGCAGATGCAGGTGTAAATACATTTAGTCCTTGTAAACTTTCCATCTCTTTCTTCATTGCTAATTCCCATTTTTCTTTTTCTTCGTGAGGAAGTTTTAACACTTCCTCGTATGTATTGGGTGTTGTTGGTTCACCATTCATGTGCATTACATAATCCTTGTATTTATTTGGCATTTGATTTCTGGTGTTTCTAATGATTTTCTCGGGTTTACTATCGTTATCATGCAAATATCTTGCTTCCTTTTTTGTTAGTGTATCTGTCTTTATTTTGAGTTGGCTATTTGTCCAAGTTTTGGTTTTGTTTTTATATTTGTTGATATTTTGTTTTTCTATAGTCCCTTTCTCATGAGATTTTGTATCTTCATGTTTATTTGGGAATATCTCATTAAGATGTAATTTAGACCAGTTAGCTTGTTCATGGAACACAGCTGTTCTGGAGACTATAAATTTGTTGTTACTATCAATGAATCTGTATCCTTTAGTGCCAGTCTCATATCCCATAAATCTGAGTCTCCTGGACACATTTTCTCCCTTTCTTCTTAATTGTTTAGGTATGTGTACGTCTGCTGTGACTCCAAATATATGCATGTGTGCTAATTTTGGTTTTCTATTATACATCACTTCATATGGTGTCTTATTTATAATGCTGGACCATGTTCTATTTTGTGTGTAATTTGAATAATGTAAGGCTTCTGACCAGAATTGTTTGCTTAAGCCAGCATCTTCCAATGTGCATCTAATCATGGTTTGTAATGTGGAATTTTTTCTCTCTGCAATCCCGTTTTGGAACGGAGAAAATGGACTAGATGTGTAATGTAACATTCCTTTGTCTTTTAACCATTGTGAGAATTCTTTAGACATGAATTCGCATCCTCTGTCTGTCATAATTTGTTTTATTTTGATGTTGTGTTGTGTTTCTATGCGTTTGTAAAATTCTTTAAATTTTTGAAGTGTTTCATCTTTGTGTTTTAATGTGTAAACAAATCCATAGCGGCTATAATCGTCCACTATTGTCAGGAAGTAACGTTTCCTATAAGTGATTGATGGAGTTAATGGACCAACTAAGTCCATGTGTACTAAATCAAAAATTTTGTTAGTTGATCTGGTAGATTTTCTTGGCCTGGGACTAGTTTTTAGTTTTGTAGATTTACATACTGAGCATTCCAGATAATTTTCACAATTCTTTATTTTAACACCTTCTGCGTGTTCAGTCATTTTTTGCACTACAGGAAAACTGGCATGTCCTAACTTCCTATGCAATATGTGAGCACACTCATCATGAATTGGTTTACCTATCTTTGGCTTCTTATCGTTGTGTGCATCTGTGTGATCATGAGATATTTTACATTCATCATTGTCACTGTTGCTAACATTCTCATCATCTATTTCAATACAATCTTCCATATTTGAATCAATGTTATGTAACCATTTTTCTTTTGTTATTAGGTAAGGTAGTCCTCCTTTAGTCACCACAGTGCCTACATTTATTTTATTCTTTTCCAAAGTTGCCTTTCCTTTTGAAAAGACAATGTTAATGTCAGAATCTCTGCTTAGTTTTATGGCACTTAATATGTTATGAGGTATTTCAGGTATTAGTAATACCCCCTCTATTTTTCCTAAACCAGGCAAGGTTACATTTCCTCTACCTAATACTTGAACCTTTTCTTGGTTAGCTACCTTAATTACAAATTTATCTTCTGCAAATGAAGACAATATACTTTTGTTATTAGTGGTGTGATTAGTTGCTCCAGAATCAATAAGCCAATTATTGTTCTCACTTTGTTGTGCGTTAGTGTTGTCTTGTTTATTTAATCCATTCAGTGAACCAGACTTTCTATCCTTTGAATCGTCTCTGCCCCCTCTATTCTCTCTGTGATTTGGTGGGCTCCTATATCTATGCCTTTCTATGGAAGGCTGTCTATAATCGTATTTGTTTCTGTATTCTGATCTATATCTTTCTTTTAAGAATTTTGGGCAATCTCTTCTATTGTGTTCCCTGGATCCACAATTATGACATTTAAATGTTCCACTATATTTTTCTTGGAAAGCTACTTTCCTATATGGTTTATGTTCTGTGTGATTGTTAGAACGATTCCTTCTAGAATTATCTTCTGTTATCAATTTGTTAGATAGACTTTCTATGGATAAATACCCTAGATTGATTGTGTCTAAATGTGACATAAAATTGTCCCATGATGGGTCAAGTGAGTTGATAATGACACTTTTCATTGTTTGGTCTGAAATCACTTCCCCCCTCAAATGCAGTTCAGCCCTTATTTTGTTCAAAGATATTAAATGTTCACTTATGGAAACCCCTGGTTTTATCCTAGATGAAAAGAAGTCTTTAGATATCCTTGTGGTGGTGGCTACACTGTCACTGTGAAACAAATTAAACATGCATTGAATAATTTCTGAAACAGTCAAATTTGGCTTAATGCTGTGATACATTGCAGGAGACACACTAGATATTATTAAGAAAAAAGCTCTATGGTGTAAACAATCTATTTTTAGTGTCCAAGGTCTTTTTGGGGGACTAGTGATAAAAAACAGTAAGTTTTCCTTCATAAAGACAACCTGGAGCTGTTGATACCATTCTTGTAAATTAATGCCATCAACCCTTAGTTTTGGGAAGTCACTGGGTAAATTTCCGACATTATTGGGTCCATTACTTACAACCTGAGGTAGTCCGTGGTCTCGTAAATGCAGAAAATTGCAAAACGGCATGGGGATGCTCGCTACGAGTCTGCATGATCTTCTCTCCTGTTCATGTCTTCCCGGATCGTCAGCGTAGTTTCGCGCATGCGCGTTGCCCATTTCTTCTTCGGCGTCGTCGTGGAAGGTTCTCCTCATTGCGGCCCGCTCGCTCTGCTCCTCTTCAGATGAGTCGGTCTCTGGTTCGACTTTGGGGGTTCTGGCGACGGTGGCTGTTCTTCCTCTTCTATTGAAAGCATTGGTGCTTGCTTCGGTCTGCGGCGTAGGGCGGTATCGGCAGGGCTCTCTGGGTTCCGGCGTCAGCGCTCTAGTAGTCAGGATGGGAGCGGGCAGGTCTTGAGGCATTGGCTTGCTCGTTCGCTTTTTTGGTGTCTTTTTAGTAATTTTCAGTTTTGGCCCAAATGCAGCAAAGAGCGTTTTCATCGCTGATTTTATTTGGTGTTTTGTTGGATCTTCCTCGCTTTCTGGTTCTGATTCTTCTGAGGTGTTTGAATCTTCCTTTTCGTTTTCGTTGTCCGATAATATTTTTCGCGCCAGAAATTTTGAATTGAGCTTGCTGATTGGCTCTTCTTCGTTCATCTTGGAGGCCGGTTGAAACCAAGATGGCCGCCATTCAAATTTTTGCGCGGGATCATCGTTTTTCTTCTTTGTAATGATTTTCTCCGCAGTCATATTACTCACTATTTTTGGATCTTTGGGTTTTTCATTGGTGATGTTTTTCTCTCTCGCTGCTCCGCTGTTCTTTAGCATATCTTGGAGGTTCGCGATGAGGCTTTCATCATTCTTCTGGCTTTTTAATAGTTTTAATATCTCTGACCTGAGTTCGTTATTTTCTATTTCGATTTCCTCCTGGTCATCAATTATTTCTTCGTCTTCAGTGGTGTATTCTTCGGATTCTCTCGAAATTGCATTCGTGGATTCGTTGATTATTTCTTGTTCCGTTTCCATTTCTTTGCTGTAGGCCCTGGTGTTGGGCCTATCTTTCTTAGACATTTTAAAGTTTTTTTATTGAGTCAATAAACCATCCTCTGCTACCAGTTTGTTGCGATATTTTCAGGATCAGACTCAATAAGATCAACAAGAGTTAAAGATTTAACTATATATTCTTTTATTTACATTAGGCATTCTATATTCACTGAATATTCACAGATAGAAGCAAGGGAAATGGTGTAGGTAGCTCCTTATATATACAATGGGTGGAGCTATATGTGGGAGTGGTGAATTATGAATACATTAAGAAGTGAAGAATAAGTTAACCCCTGATACCCTGTCTGTACATTATTTACACATTGGAGAATAAGGCATTTATATCTGACATCTTTCTTGTAATAATTTCAGAGTAATGTTTGCTCCATTCTGATTTCTAAACCACTTTCCTTAGCCAGAATCTTTCATGGAAGCTTTCTTTTGAAAAGACTTGTTTGCAAAAAAACTAAAAGCAAATTCTTGAGATAAATTTATGCTCTGATGCATTTAGTTCTACAATTCCATGTTTGTATTCCTAAATAATGATTTTGCACCTGGCTGTTATTGGGGTTTTATGCGTAAATTAATGTTGTGGCTACTGCTGCAATGTCTCAATTACCCATTTGTAAATGGAACTCACAGTGACCTTGTTTACAGAGCTATTAGGATAATAAAGTTGGCACAGCATTTTGTGCCTGGGGAGGGCATAATAAATATGCAAATAACTGAATCTGTAGCTATCCCTCAAAGCTTTATCCAGAGAGCTCATTTATAGTATGGAAGAATTATTTGTACGGAAAACATGGCCTGTTGATATGCCTGAATTTCTTTGTAGAGTTTGTTACTACCTATTGGAGCATTTGAGGGAAAGGGGAGTTATATATAACTTTATGATGATTCTGCTCCTGATTATTTGGGCACTTTGGAAGAAAGTTTGGGGATGCTATTGTTCAGTTCCTTTGGGAATTGTCCTGGGTACAATATATTCCATATTGTTCAACATCTCTGTGACACTGCTATGATGAATTAGCCATGTGCTTAGGACTAGTTAATATCAATAAGATGGTGAAACTCTGTGAACTCAAGAAATAATTTCAATCAAGCATGCTCTGCTGAGAACTTAGGAAAGCCAAACCCTGAGAGAAAACAGGCTTTTGTTTATATATTAATGGGCTGCTTACTAGCAGAACAGCTAACTAGCAGAAAATGGATGCTACTTCTTACCAGGGGTGAAATCCAGAAGGTTCTGACAAGTTCTGGAGAACCGGCAGCAGAAATTTTGAGCATTTTGAGTAGCAGAAATTTTGAATAGTTCAGAAAACCGGCAAATACCACCTTTGGCTGGCCCCAGAGTGGGGTGGGAATGGGGATTTTGCAGTATCCTTCCCCTGCCACACCCACCAAGCCATGCCCACCAAGCCACACCCACAGAACCAGTAGTAAAAAAAAATTGGATTTCACCACTGCTTCTTACAGTATACAAAAGCAATTGATGATGAAAGCATGGCATGTGGGTTACAGTAGTTTCAGACTTGTAGTATGATGCAGCATGACATTATATGTGCAACACTATGAGAAAATTTCCCCAGCCTAACTGATGCATGCCACTGTGGCAGCTTTTCAAACATTAACCTGAAAGGACACATCTACA
This sequence comes from Pantherophis guttatus, assembly GCF_059756535.1. Taxonomy (NCBI): domain Eukaryota; kingdom Metazoa; phylum Chordata; class Lepidosauria; order Squamata; family Colubridae; genus Pantherophis; species Pantherophis guttatus. Next base: position 43,619,459 of record NC_142068.1, read on the forward strand.
ATACAATTCTGTGTTAATATAAGAGCTGTTAATTAAGTATATAAAATGTGATGCACCTAACTTTGTAAGAGTTGCAAGGCTATTTGGATGTTACACAAATAACCTCATTTCTTCTACTCTATTCTTACCCATTTCTGTGCTCTGCAATGAGTCTGTTGCCACATGTGTGGCAGTTTCTGTTCTTTCAGTTCTCAGGATCAGCCTATCAGTCAATTTGTTGTACTGAACCCTTCTCTAGAAAGGAAGAAGGACCAAAACAAAAAAAGATTTGGGCACTTAAAAACCTTCTGGAGGATTAGCATTGAGAAAATGCTGATTTGATATGAGATGTAGTGGATTCCTCTTTTTAGCTCAGTACTTTTTCATTCATCAAAAAATTCTATGTATTAACCTCCCCCCTCCGAATTTTTGACCTGTGACTCCAGAAGGTGTGTTGTTTTTCAACAGCATGAGAAGAGTTTTCTTTTGAAAATAATGTTTTAAATGTTACGTTTTCTAATTTTTAGGCACTAATGGGGAAAAAAAGTATACTTCAATTTTGCTGGATTTTAATAATAATGCAAAGTTTGCTAGTCAATTCAAGCTAAAAGACATATATTTTCCAGATGGTAGGTTACTATGGAAGAAATGATTGGTTTCAAAGCAGAAATAAATGCTATCATTATTTGAATATTAATGCAATCCATCCATGTGAGCAAGCTGCACTTTCTTTCTGCCAAAGAACAAAATTGCATAGAAGAGACTACTGCATTAGGCACATAATCCAAAGGAAATCCTAATTTATATGCTAATTAGCCCTCATGTTAAGAATTACAGGGTTAATTAAGCATATCATCCCACCCACAATTTTATCAGCAATAGACATGGTGGTGCAGAGCAGACATCTTGCTGTTTGATCGAGTTAACTACCAATAGCAATTATTTAGGGCTACTTCTTCTTTCAAAGCAAATCTAGCAAGTTAAACCACATTTTGTCCAAAAGAAAATCAGTAATGTGAAGGGTTTTTTTAATGATGAAAAGAAAAGAGAAGAGAAAAAGACATTGGAATGGGGAGGGAGCAAGTACATTACACACAGTGGTACATAGCCTGAACTTTATGTTTAATTAAACTGGGCTGGCTTCAGTTATTGAACATGAAATAGCTGCTAATTGATTGAGAAGACAGCCACTGAGGTTCAACAGCTTTGTAATAAATGCATCTCTTATGGTACAGTTGTTAAAGCTAAATATATTTTAATCATCAATTTTATATTTAATTAGGATCCGGAACCCATCTCATTACATTAAAATTAAATCCTTATTTCAGACTCTTGGAGCCTGACCATATAACGGCATGCTGGGTTTGCTAAAGGGAAGCTAACAAGTCATTCTGTTTTGCAGCTTTTGGTCCTGTTGTAAAAATATTTTAGAGAGCAATGTGAAAATAATATTGCTTTATCCAGTGAGAAATGCAGGAAGATGGTCCTGATTATTGCTATAACTTCAGTAATGTTAAATTTTGTGTTAATCTGTTTTTGAAAACTGGGTAGATTCACATATTACTAAGGTCTGAGCAGATTTAGATTTGTTTACAAAATTGTACAAAATATATACAATGTAGAAGTTATGAATAACCTCACTGAATTGCCACTGGTATTTGTCTAATATCCTTTAAAAAGAAGGATTAGTGTTGAGTAATTTCAATAGTTTCTCAAACAACAATTTATTTGTTTAAATATACACATGTCTGGATTCTTAGGAAAAGATGCTTTTATCATTACTATTTTTATTTTATGCAAATGTCAACATTTTTTAAAGTTAGAAAGTATGAAGTCATAATGAGAGCCAATTTGGGTTTCATTCAAATGATGTTGTGCTAGACAAAATTGATAGGGTACAGCTATCAATTTTGAATAAAATAACTTAAAAATAATTTCAGAAATTAATTCACAGAGATCAGAGAATATATTACCTACATGTTTCATAACAAATAGACCAGTACAAATTATTCAGAAGAAGTGCTTCATAAGATTTCTTCAAACTGACTACACGGTTTTGCCAATTTAATTTTTATCCCGCCTTTATTCTTGGTCAACTCAAGGCAGTGTTCATACTGAATACTCCTAACTCTTGTTTCCTCACAGCAACAGTCTTCTGTAATGGGTTGGGATAAAGAAAATGATTGGTCTTAGCTGGATTTCATGCCTAAAGGAGAGCTAGAACTCTTGGTCTCCCAGTTTTTATCTCAGCACCTTAGTTGCTACACCATACTGGTTGACAAAGCTCCCAAGATCCCAGCTAACTCTTCCTGAAGTGGTAGTATGTGGACATGTCAAGACAGTAAGGAGTAGCTGACAAAGCAACCTTGTGAACTTGGAAAACAATGTAGCCGCTTTATTGATTCAAAAATACTTCACATACTTCTGAAAGTTGCTAAGCATCTTTTAAAAGGATTACACAGCCCTTATTCTACATCCCATGCTTTTTTAAAAAAATGAGGACATTTTGGAAATCAGAGAATTGTAATGGAGAAATAAACTTGAATCTTCCCTTCCCCACTCCATTTTTGTTGCAGTGTCCCAAATGAGGAGACATACGTGTTAGAAATGTGTAGATGACAATAAAGATGAAGGCAAATTGCAGAAGATAATTAGTGGGTCAGGAAGAGTTAAACCCCCTCACTACTATTGTCCTACTGCTTAAAAAAACCCTGTCCAGAAATGACTTCATTGAAAAATAGCAGCTGTCGAGATCTATCACTTTTGTTTGTACAACACATGGTCTGTCCATTGAAGTCATTAAATGTTTAAAGAAGAATATGGAAGAACTGGAGCCATAACACTGATAATCTTTTGAAAATGTATCATGCCCTATTAAAGATAAGAAAACAATGGAATTAATCTCCCTGGCAATTTCAGCTTGGAAATAGAAACACAAGCAAACAGGAATAGTAAAACATCATTTAACAAATCTTTTAAAATAATTTATGTCCTTTTAAGATGGGTAAATAACCTTTTGCTCTATAAGAATGCTATTTTTTGGGAGTATTTGGGAGATCCAGAGTATTTCAGTGGTTTGTCTTTAAATGTAAGATAGCCATATTAGGCCTATTCTGCAGTTATCATATGTCACCCATTTGAAAATGGCAGGATAACCATCCTGCCATCAGTGTCCAGCAATCATGAAAGTGGGCTCTGAAAATTAGAAAAGGGAACTGAGAGACCTAAAGTGGGCCAGGGGTTGCTTCTGTTCCTCAAGTCATAAATTGTCCACTTTGCTAAAGGTAATCTAACCACTGACACATTAGGTATGTCACTTTTGTCTAGTGTTTAAGATTATTTAGCATATGGAATAAATACAATTTTAGATTTTGCCTTAGATCATCTTTGTGCTTTCAGCACAAGAAACATTTTACAGCCCTCTCTAAATGGTTTAGAGTCAGCATATTGTCCCCAACAATCTGGGTCCTCATTTTACTGACCTTGGAAGGATAGAAGGCTGAGTCAACCTTGAGCCTGGTGAGATTCGTACTGCCAAATTGCTGGCAGCTGGCAGTCAGCAGAAGTAGCCTGCAGTACTGCACTCTAACCACTGTGCCACCACGGCTCTTGTGTATCATTGGTATTTGTCAGCAGAAAATCTGTCTATATAAATAGACAGATTTTACTTCGAATCTTTGCTAGAAATGTGAACAACATAAAGGATCATTTTACCATGTTTGATGGATTTGCAAGAAAGGTAAAAACATTGGATACGAAGACATACAATAATTCAGAAGATTTTAAAGATTAAAATACAACTGAAACAAGAGATACTACTTTTGGAACTAATGGACAGGAATTTTTAAAAAAGCTATGAAAGTTTGTTTACATATATTGTAACCACAACAAAATTATTATATGCTCAGAAGTGGAAAGGTTTGACATTACTCACAATGGAAGAATGGCTGGTGAAGATGCTGACTTGCACAAATGACTAAATAAACATGTTTTTTAAAAAGAAAAAACTATACTTATGGCTGACTCCTAAGCTTTTTGCATGAAAAAATGCAGTCATGATTTGTGGTTTTGATGATTAGGAAAAAAATAGATAATAGGTTTGGTAATCATAGAGTAAGAGTTAATATTGTAATTGCAATTATGTTTGCTGCAGAACAAATCAGAAGCTTTCTATTTCTTTTGGTATTTTTACCATTTTTCTTTCTTCTTTCTTCCTTTTTTTGAATCTTTTACTCTTTGTTCATTTGTGTTAGTTTTATGTTCTTTATAAAACTTTTAATGAAATATATATAAAAAGTAAATCATACATCAAGAACAATATCTGAACTGGGGTTGCCTTATATTTTTAGTAGCTAAGCAGTAGCAGATTGTTTTTGTGTTTGTTTGTATGGGCCTGATATGGCACAGTTGGCAAATATCTAAGTTCCAACTGGACTCATTATCACTGATATTGTTGATATCCGTGATGGTGAACTTATGGCACATGTGCCCGAAGTGGCACATGGAGCCATGTTGCCTGGCACATGTAGCGTCACCTGTTCTTCTTCCAGGTTTCTGGCGCGCAAGCGCGTGGGATGATCCACTGGCCTTTTTGCATGTGGCAGTGCCAGAAACTAGAAGAGTTGGTCTTCTGTTTTTCTGCATGAGCATGCACGCCATCCAGCTGATTGTTCCGTGCACATGCGTGCCAGAAGAGTAGGTGTCTGAAACTGGAAGTTCAGTAGCTGAAACTGGAAGTTCATTTTTGGGCACAGGCAAGAGCTCCTCTTCTGGATTGTGGCCCAGGTGTGCGCATGCATACATGCTCCCTTTTCGGCACTCAGTGCTGAAAAGGTTCGCCATCACTGGTCTATACATTAGGCAGGATGGTCACATAAAAAATTCCCCTGCTGTTACTGATTTTGATCTTGAATGATATTAGGTCAAAAGGGAGTCTTTAGGAGTTTGTGTTGGTTGCCTGGATTCTTTGTGCCTCTTAGCAATGAAATGAATGCTAAGCATTTGCAATGAACAACGGAGGCATCTGTACCCTGCATTGAAAATACAACATTAAAGCAATGCAGGTCACTCTAAGAAAAGAATTGACTTCCATCAATAAAACAACCAATGTCTCCAACATTACTTGGAGTTCTGTTCTGTTCCTTACAAGTCCTTTTGATACAGAGCTAGAATGTGAGAGGTGGGGAGATATCAAACGAGCTTTAGCCAAGCTCCCCCTGGAACAGCAATGAAGGTTAATATAAGGGCAGCTTTTGGTGCTGGTCCACTATGGCTTTTCTTCATTTCTGTGCACAGATGCATGAGATAGCTACTTTTTCAGTAGTTGGGCAAGATAGCAGTGTTGAAATCCAAATTTTTTTTACTAGTGATTCTATGGGTGTGGCTCGGTGGGCGTGGCATGGCATGGCATGGCATGGCATGGCTTGGTGGGTGTGGCAGGGGAAGGATACTGAAAAATCTCCATTCCCTCCCCACTCCTGGGGAAAGGATATTGCAAAATTTCCATCTCTGGGGCCAGCCAGAGATGGCATTTGTTGGTTCTCTGAACTACTCAAAATTTCCACTACCGGTTCTCCAGAACCTGTCAGAACCTGCTGGATTTCACCCCTGCAAGTTATCCCTGTATCCTGAAAGAGAATGGCAAGAACAGCCTGCCCTCTGCTAATTGTGGTCCAGGAATAGAACTATGCCTCTATTTCTTCTTTCCATAGGTAGCCAGCCATAACCTGTAAACAGAGAGAGGCATAGCACTAAATTCTAGGTGTGAGAGGAATGAAGGCAAATATACATGTACCATGATCTAATCTGGGTCAGTCACTGGGACCAGAGAATTCGTCTTTTGAGCTTTCAGACTTGTGCTGGAGCCCATTTTCAGGGAACTTTTCTCATGTTTAATAGGGGCAAGAGAAAGGCTTTTGGAGTAGCTGGTATTAGACAGACAAAGCCCTGCCTTGGGAAGCTGGGCTGACAGTCCTGGCTAACCAGGCTGTTCATTCTACAATTTGTGAGGACACTGTAGTAACTTTTAAGGGCTTGCTGAATTCTTCACCCAGGTCTTCCAGGTATGAATGTTGGAATAACTGTTTTTCTTCTTTACTTTCTAATGTCTGTTTTATTTAATATTGTTTTAGATTGTTGTTTTGTATTGTTTTTATTGTTTTATCATGTATTTTATCATGTATTTTATTGCTGTTTTGTACTTTCACAATAAATGGCACTGAGTTGCTTTGGCATAGGACTAAATATGGATATTTAGTGTGTGTAAATATGGATAATAATATGCAAATGCATTATACTGTAAATCATTTACTTCTTGTGAAAAGACTATGTGGACTTTAAATGATCTAACAATTTCCAGAAATCTGTATCTGATGTGTAATATACATTTTTCTGACCACTTGGCAGGAAGATAAAATTAGCTGTCAAATGGCTACATGCACATAGTGGAAAGTTATTTGGCAGAAGGTGGTAATATCTGTTCAGTGTAACAGTCCAATATTATGTATAGTCACATAAAAATGAATTGGATTCACTTCCAAGTATAGCAGAGTTAGGGAATCAGTGGCCTATCAATACTGTTGAATTACAACTTCTAAAATCCCACAACATTACCTTTATGGACTAGAATAATTGGGAAATATGTAGTTCCATAATAACTAAAATTGGGGTACATCCTATATCCTACACTGTCCTGTCTTGTGAAGCACAATCAACTAATCCATTTTTTAAATGCTAATATTACTTTTTTGTTAAGCCCATGGGCAGTTATATTTCACCCTGTTAAACAGTGAAGCTAGTCACTCTTGTAGTATCAAGAAGCAAGACAAAGTTGGATCCTCTCTACCTGACTATGAAAATTACTGATCCCAGTTGCCTGTCATAATATTTAATGCACAATGAAAATTTCTTCCAATTTACACTTTCCAGAAAAACTCAGATATATCAATAAAAAAGGATAACAGTAAAGCTTTTCCCTATCCAGTCATGTCTGATTCTAGAATGGAGTGCTCATCACTTTTCTTAACCAAGGGAGCCAGCCTTGTCCAAAGATGCTTCTGTGGTCATATGGCTAGCCTGACTACACGCTGAGGCACATGGAACACCGAGGTGCACAAAACCTTCCCACCCAAGTGGTACCTATTTATTTACTCGCATCTGCATGCTTTGGAATTGCTAGGAGGGCAGGGGCTGGGGCAAGTAATAGTATCTCAGCCTGTTGCATCGCTCTTGGGTCTTAAATTCAGTCTGACAAGATCAATGTCTTTAACCACTGAGCCATTGAACCCCCATCTCTATAAAATTTCATACTAAACAACTGTACTGTCATTATATTATATGATACTATTTGAGATAAAAGAATCTAATACCATCTGTTTTCAAGTTTCTCTTTCCCCAAAAGAGACTTTCATATGCCGTATTTCCAATTTACTGACAACTTTTTCAGTAATAATTCATTCTGAAAGAACATTTTTAGTTTTCTTTGTTGTGTTAGGAAAATCAATTTAACCTGAGGTTTATTCAATTAAAAAGAATCCAGGTTAAAAAGGAGATCTGATATGATGTGATTATAAACACTCATTTTATAACACTATAAAATGAGAGAATACTTGTAAGTTCCAAAAAGTAGACAAAAGGACTGAGAAAAATGCCTACCCTTCCAATTATGTGTGAATGCCAAAATGGGGCAGATGAATCACCAAATCTAGAAAAAAAATACAACTCTTAATTATCGTGGGAAGATACTTTCAACATTAATATATTCTTGCATACAAACCTTGCTCACTGTGAAACCATTTACGGAGGATTCTTCTTACGCCTATACTTACGTTATTTCTACCATATGCTGCCTCAAATGAATATTGTACAGTAGTGGCCAAAATTGTGGAAACCTTTTGGAAAAACTGTATTTTCTAAAACTAGCTAATAACACCACTTTTTTTTGAGTAGTACCATAAAATTATATATCAATGGAAAGATAATTTAATCAAGAATGTAATGCAATAACTTTTATGAAGGATTTGCTATTAGAATAGCAGTTACAGTATAAAGAAGAAAAGTAAAACATGTAGAAAAAAATGAGATATACAAAAATTATCACCGTAGAAAAAAGGAGATATACAAAAATTATCACTTCAGTTAATACTTAGTTGGGTAACCTTTAGCATAAATTACGGCCTTACAACATCTTCCCATGGAGTGAACCAAGTCTTTTAGTTCTGCAGCTTTTATAATGTGAAACCAAGATTGAATGATTGCTTCTATTAACTGGGTTTTATTCAGGGGTGAAATCTAAAAATTTTCGCTACCGGTTCTGTGGGTGTGGCTTAATTAGTGGGTGGGGCTTGGTGGTCAGGTGACTGGGTGGCGTGGCTTGTTGGTCAGGTGGACGTGGCCAAGTTGACGTCACTTTGTTGCCCTTACACTGGTTCACCCACAATGTAAAAGCAGCTGTGCTAGACCCAAAATGGCCTCTGCAACAAGCAGGAACCTCACACAACCACAAAAAGTCCAAAAAACCAACTTTCACACTTTACACACACAAAATTCCACATACAGCTTTGTGAGATTTTGTGTGTTTGTGTAGTTAGAGTGAAACACTACAGAAACACAAAATCTCAGAAAGCTGCACAAATATTATTTTATTTTATTTTATTTTTATTTTTATATAAAAGCAGCTAAATTTAAAACTTCCTAAACTTTAAATGGCTAGGTCTAAAAAAAGAACAACTAAAAAAAACCCCAATTAACTACTTTTTTTTAAAGCTCCCAAAGGGGAAAAAACTTAAAGGCAGGCAGGCAGGCAGATAGAGCTGCTTACCGATGAGCTTGATTGCAGGCAGGGAGATTCAGTTGCTTGCTGATGCAATGGATTGCAGGGATTACAGCAAGCGAAGCAAGGCAGGCATGCAAAAGTAAGCAAGCTTGAGGCGGGGGGGGGGAAGGATTTTTGCTACCGGTTCTCCAAACTGCCCACCGCCATTGCTACCTACTCGCCCAAGCTGGTCTGAACCGGGACCCTGGTTTTATTGGAGTGAAAGTTGGACCATAAGAAAGGCTGAGCACCAAAGAATTGAAGCCTTTGAACTATGGTGCTGGAGAAGACTCCTACGAGTCCCTTGGACTGCAAGGCGATCAAACCGGTCAGTCCTAGAGGAGATAAACCCTGACTGCTCTTTAGAAGGCCAGGTCCTGAAGATGAAACTCAAATACTTTGGCCACCTAATGAGAAGGAAGGACTCACTGGAGATGTGGCTAATGCTGGGAAATATTGAGGGCAAAAAAAGAATGGGATGACAGAGAACGAAGTGGCTGGATGGAGTCACTGAAGCAGTAGATGTGAGCTTAAATGGACTCCAGAGGATGGTAGAGGACAGGAAAGCCTGGATGAATGTTGTCCATGGGGTTGCGATGGTCACAACTTCACAATTAACAACAACAACAAAATTGCTGGGTCGCTTTTGACTAAGAAGTTTTTTTAGTCGGCTCCATAGATTTTCAATTGGGTTAAGGTCTGGGCTATTTCCAGGCCATTCCAGCAGTGGAATATGATTATCTTGAAAGTCCAAAAAAAAAAGTTGTGTTATTAGCCATCAAACCTCAAAAATACACAAGGTTTCCACAATTTTGGCCACTACTTTACAATATTTTCTATAATTTACTGCTTTATCATATGTTTTCTCTAAATGAACACAATAGCTTTTCTCACATATATTTCTCAATGTTCTATGGATGAACAAAAGTCTTTTCTGCATAGACTTGGCCTGACATAAACCACATTGCACTTTCCCAGTTTTGCTCATCAATGACACTTTCATTTAGAATTCTGCTAAATCCCTTCACAGCAATACTTGAAAATGGGTGCCTATTTGTTGCTTTTCTTCCTATCCCTTTCTATCAGGGAACAATAACTTTGTTCTTTCAATTGTCAGACATAGATGCAAACCTAAAGTACATTAAGCAAATTTTGTGGTCACTCCATAGGCAAAACAAATCTATATTTTAACACTTTTCCAGTTATATTGTCTACACCTGCAGCGTTACCATTTTTTCAGCGTTCTTACAACATTCATGACTTTAAAAATCATTTTTTAGTTTTGTAAAAAAATTCTTTTTTTTTTAATTGAAAAGTTTTACAAAAAGTTTACATATTTCCCCCCCCTTCCCTACCACAACCTCCCCCCTCCCCCCCTCCCCTTCCCAGAACAAATTACAGGGTATAAACTTCAACAATCATAATCAATCCTAATCTAAACAATTATGACATTTCACATCTCTTGTTTCTTCAATTCCCTAATTACCCGCCTAGCTTTATTACTTAAAGACACACTAAATATCTATATAATCATTCATAACCTATCTGCAATTTCTTATTCCGATATTTATTTTGAATATAATCTATCCACCTTCTCCAGTCTCTTAAATATCTTTCATTTGAATGATCCTTCAGGTACGCTGAGATTTTTGCCATTTCCGCTAGATTTATAACTTTCATTGTCCACTCTTGGATTGTAGGTAAACCTTGCTTCTTCCAATATTGTGCCACCAACAGTCTTGCTGCAGTTATTAAATTCAAAATCAATTTAGTCTCTATAACTGTACAATCCGTAACTATACCCAAAAGAAACAGCTGTGGTGTAAATTTCAACCTCTTTTTAAGAATATTTTGTAAAATCCACCAGATTTTAATCCAAAACGCTTTAACCTTTTTACATGTCCACCAAATGTGAAAATAAGTAGCATCCTCACAATTACATCTCCAACATTTTGGTTGCACATTCGGATACATATGAGATAACTTTTTTGGATCTAGATGCCATCTATAAAACATTTTATAAAAGTTCTCCCTTAAATTTTGTGCTTTGGTAAATTTCACATTTGTTACCCATATTTTCTCCCCAGTTTTGTAAACTGTTTTACACAGTTTTGTAAAAAATTTCAATTAGAGGAATTTAGAATGAAGTAATATTAGCTTATATTAATAGATGTTATAATTTAGCAATAGCTCTTAGCAATAGCACTTGGACTTATATACCACTTCACAGTGTTTTACAGCCCACTCTAAGTGGTTTACAGAGTCAGCCTATTGCTCCCAACAATCTGTGTGTTGCAATATTTTTAGGATCAGACTCAATAATAATAATAAGAGTTAGAGGTTTAAATATATTTCTCTTTAATTATAATAGGCATTCTATATTCACTGAATATTCACAGATAGAAGCCAAGAAAATGGTGAAGGTGGCTCCTTATATATACAAAGGGTGGAGCCAAGAGTGGGAGTGGTGAATTATGAATACATTAAGAAACAAAGAATAAGTTAACCCCTGATATCCCATATATACATTATTTACACATTAGGGAATAAGGCATTTACATCTGACAAATCCCCCTCTAAATGCCGGTTCGCTATACAACACCAATTACATTCAGATTCAGGACAATATAAGACATACAATTTGGAAGTTAAGTATTTGTGCTGTTTAGAAGGTAAAGGCTTCGTCAATATGTCAGCTAATTGTTCAGAGGTATCACAATGCACTGCTTTGATAAATCCATCTTGAGACAATTGTCTCACATGCTTAAATTTTATATCTATATGCCTGGATCTTTGTCCAATGGCATCGGATCTAGATATTTCAATGGCCGCTTTATTGTCTTCATGCATAACAAAAGGCAAAGCAGGTTTTTTCCAAACATCTGAAATTAAATCATTAAACCATACCAGGTTATTTGCAGCTTTGGATAAACAAACATATTCCGCTTCTGTGGTTGAAGTGGCTACCAGTTCTTGTTTACCAGTGTACCAGTAAACTGGACAGTCATTTAACAGAAAAATATAACCAGAAGTACTTTTTCTGCATGATATATCTCCAGCCCAATCCGCATCTGCGTAACATGTAAGTCTTGGGTCTTTATTATCACTAGGTTCTAATACTAGGCAAAAGTCTAATGTACTTTTCAGATATCTTAAAATTCTTTTGACAGCTTCCCAGTGATACATTGTTGGTTTGCTAACGTGCCTTGATAATAAATTGAGTGGTAATGCAATATCTGGCCTGGTCCAATTAGATATATAAAGAAGTGAACCTATGACTGATCTATAAAATGTATTATCCCTGAATTCAGGGGAAGATTCATCAGTATTTCTAAGGAAATCAGTTTGCATAGGAGTGTCACAGGGTTTGGCATTGTTTAAATTGCATTTGTTTAGAAGTTCAATAATCTTATCTTTCTGAGTAAGTTTGAATCCCCTTCTAGTTTTGTTAATTTGTACACCAAGGTATTTGTTTACTTTACCTAGAGATTTCAACGAGAAATGTTCATTTAACTTGTTTACAAAGATTTCTCTTCTCTCTTTGTGTTTTCCTATATATAAAATATCATCTACATAAATCAATACAAATTCAATGTGATCATCACTCTTTTTGACAAAGAAACAGTTATCATCAGTGGTAGCGTTGAAATCCATGGTCTTAAGTACTTTTACCAAGCAATCGTACCATCTTTTGCCAGATTGCTTTAATCCGTATAAACTCTTGTTCAATAGCCAAATTTCATTTTTATTAGTGTATTGACTGTGAGGTGCTCTTACATATATTTCCTTATCTAGTTTTGCGTGTAGGTACGCAGTCTGTATGTCATATTGAAATACATCAAGATTGAGTGCGGATGCTACTACTAGAGCTGTTTTAACACTCTCTGTTCTTACTGTGGGGGAGTATGTGTCAGTATAGTCCTCCGGATATTTTTGTGCATAACCTTGTGCAACCAATCTAGCTTTGTATAAGGTATTGCCTCCTTCTAGGTTCTTAATTTTATAAATCCACCTGGTACCAATAATTGTTTTATCTTTGGGTGCAATTGCAGGTGTGAATACATTTAATCCTTGCAAACTTTCCATCTCTTTTTTCATAGCTAGTTCCCATTTTTTCTTTTCTTCACGAGGTAGTTTTAATACTTCCTCATATGTATTAGGTGTTATTTGTTCACCATCCATATGCATTATGTAATCTCTGTATTTATTTGGTATTTGATTTCTGTTGTTCCTAATAGCTCTTTCTGGTTTGCTATGGTAGTCATGCAAATATCTTGCTTCCTTTTTTGTTAATGTGTCTGTCTTTATTTTGTGTTGACTATTTGTCCATGTTTTGGTTTTGTTTTTATTTTTGTTGACATTTTGATTTTCTATTGTCCCTTCCTCACGAGATTTGGTATCTTTGCATTTATTCGGAAATATTTCATTAAGATGTAATTTAGACCAGTTGGCCTGTTCATGGAACACAGCTGTTCTGGAAACTATAAATTTATTATTATTATCAATGAATCTGTACCCTTTGGTGCCAGTTTCATATCCCATAAATCTTAGTCTTCTGGATACGTTTTCTCCCTTTCTTCTCAACTGTTTGGGTATGTGTACGTCTGCAGTGACCCCAAATATGTGCATGTGTGCTAATTTTGGTTTCCTATTATACATCACCTCATATGGTGTCTTATTCACAATACTGGACCAGGTTCTATTTTGAGTGTAATTTGAATAATGTAGGGCTTCTGACCAAAATTGTTTGCCTAAACCAGCATCCTCTAATGTGCATCTAATCATGGTTTGTAATGTGGAATTCTTTCTCTCTGCAATCCCGTTCTGGAACGCAGAAAATGGACTAGACGTGTAATGTAGCATTCCTCTATCCTTTAACCATTGGGAGAATTCTTTAGACATGAATTCACATCCCCTATCTGTCATAATTTGTTTTATTCTGATATTATGTTGTGTTTCTATGCGTTTGTAAAATTCCTTAAATTTTTGAAAGGTTTCATCCTTGTGTTTTAATGTGTAAACAAAACCATAGCGACTGTAATCGTCTACTATTGTTAGGAAGTAACGTTTTCTATAAGTGATTGATGGAGTTAATGGACCAACTAAGTCCATGTGTACTAAGTCAAAAATTTTGTTAGTTGATCTGGTGGATTTTTTTGGCCTGGGACTAGTTTTTAATTTAGTAGATTTACATACTGAGCATTCCAAATAATTTTCACAATTTTTTATTTTGACACCTTCTGCGTGTTCAGTCATTTTTTGTACTACAGGAAAACTTGCATGTCCTAACTTCCTATGTAAGATATGAGCACACTCGTCATGAATTGGTTTGCCTATTTTTGGTTTCTTCTCATTGTGTGTATCTGTGTGATCATGAGATATTTTACATTCATCATTGTCACTGTTACTAATATTTTCATCATCTGCCTCAATACAATCTTCCATATTTGAATCAATGTTATGTAACCATCTTTCTTTTGTTATCAGATAGGGTAGGCCTCCTTTAATCATCACAGTGCCTACATTTGTTTTATTCTTCTCTAAAGTTGCTTTTCCCTTTGAGAAAACTATATTGATGTCAGAATCTCTGCTTAGTTTTATGGCACTTAGTATGTTATGAGGTATTTCTGGTATTAACAATACCCCCTCTATTTTTCCTAGACCAGGCAAGGTCACATTCCCTCTGCCTAATACTTGAACTTTTTCTTGATTAGCTACCTTTATTACAAACTTATCTTCTGTAAATGAAGACAATATATTTTTGTTATTAGTGGTGTGATTAGTTGCTCCAGAATCAATAAGCCAATTATTGTTCTCATTTTGTTGCATTTTAGTGCTGTCTTGTTTATTTAGTCCATTCAGTGAACCAGATTTTCTCTCTTTTGAATTTTCTCTGCCCCCTCTATTTTCTCTGTAATTTGGTGGGCTTCTATATTTATGTCTATCTGTGGAAGACTGTCTATAATTGTATTTATTCCTATATTCTGACCTATGTCTTTCCTTTGAAATTTTGGGACAATCTCTTCTATTGTGTTCTCTGGACCCACAATTGTGGCATTTAAAAGTTTCATTATATTTTTCTTGGAAAGCTACCTTCCTAAAAGATTTGTGTTCTGTGTGATTGTTATAACGATTTTTTCTTGAATTGTCTTCTGCTATCAATTTGTTAGACAGACTTTCTATTGACAAATATCCTAGATTGATGGTGTCTAAGTGTGACATAAAACTATCCCATGATGAATCAAGTGAGTTGATAATAACACTTTTCATTGTTTGATCTGAAATCACTTCCCCCCTCAAATGCAGCTCAGCTCTTATTTTGTTTAAAGATATTAAATGCTCACTTATGGAAACCCCTGGTTTTACTCTGGAAGAAAAGAAGTCCTTAGACATTCTTGTGGTGGTAGCTACACTATCGCTGTGAAACAAATTAAACATGCATTGAATTATTTCTGAAACAGTTAGATTTGGTTTGATGCTATGATACATTGCAGGAGACACGCTAGATATTATTAAGAAAAATGCCTTATGGTGTAAACAATCTATTTTTAAAGTCCAAGGTCTTCTTGGGGGACTAGTGATAAAAAATAGTAAATTTTCTTTCATAAAGACAACCTGGAGCTGTTGATACCATTCTTGTAAATTAATGCCATCAACCCTAAGTTTTGGGAAGTCACTGGGTAAGTTACCCACATTATTTTGTCCATTACTTACAACCTGAGGTAGTCCGTGGTCTCGCAAGTGTAGGAAATTGCAAAACGGCATGGGAATGCTCGCAACGAGTCTGCGCGGTTCTCTGGCCAGTTCAAGTCTTTCCGGACCGTCTACGTAGTTTCGCACATGCGCATTGTTCATTTCTTCTTTGACGTCGTCGTGGAAGGTTCTCTCCATTGTAGCTCGCTCGCTCCGCTCCTCTTCAGACGAGTCGGTCTCTGGCTCGGTCTTAGGAGTTCTGATGGCGGCGACTGTTCTTCTCTTTCTTTTGGGTGCGTTGGCACTTGCTTCGGTCTGCGGTGTAGGGCGGAATCGACATGGCTCTCTGGGCTCGGGCGTCGTCGTTCTCGAAGTCAGGATGGGAGCGTGCAGGTCTTGAAGTATCGGCTTGTTCGCTTGCTTCTTCGTTGGCGCTTTGGAAATTTTTAATTTTGGCCCAAATGCAGCAAAAAGCGTCTTCATTGCTGACTTTACTTGGGATTTCGTTAAGTCGTCTTCATTTTCTGATTCTGGCTCTTCCGAAGAGTTTGAATCCTCCTTTTCACTTTCGTTGTCTGATAACGTTTTTCGCGCCAGAAATTTTGAACTGAGCATTTTGATTGGCTCTGCTTCGCTCACTTTGGAGGCTTGTTGAAACCAAGATGGCTGCCATTCAAAATTTCGCGCGGGATCACATCTTTTCTTTTTCATAACGACTTTCTCTGTAGTCATATCACTCACAGTTTTTTGGTCTTTGGGTTTCTCTTTAGCGATGTTTTTCTCTCTCGCTGCTCCGCTGTTCTTCAGCATTTCTTGGAGGTTCGCGATGAGGCTTTCATCATTCTTCTGGCTTTTTAATAGCTTCAGTATCTCTGACCTGAGTTCGTTATTTTCTATTTCGATTTCCTCCTGGCCATCATTTTCATTTATTAATTCTTCTTCTTCAGTGGTGTATTCTTCGGATTCT